>NW_022639546.1:352524-395246 GCF_010583005.1 Odontomachus brunneus
TACCTGTTTCGTTAGTAATGACTACTAGAACTGTTTGCATTGCCATCTAACATTTGCGGGCGGAAACTAAGTTAAGGTCCTAATAATAGAATAATATAAGGAAAAAAGAAGTTGAATAAATAAGAAGTATAATTTTTATAAAATAATAAGTTTTCATAATAAATTCGTCTTGGCGATATAACAATTGTTCCAAAATAGAAATGCTTGAGAAGTGTAAATGGATGAAAGAAGAACTACAACGAACAGTGGAAATACGTTAAAGTGTGTAATGAAATATAATGAAGCAGTTATCGCATCATAAGAAAAGTGTAGTGGAACAGTAAAAGTATAATGAACG
Organism: Odontomachus brunneus; assembly: GCF_010583005.1. Taxonomy (NCBI): domain Eukaryota; kingdom Metazoa; phylum Arthropoda; class Insecta; order Hymenoptera; family Formicidae; genus Odontomachus; species Odontomachus brunneus. Next base: position 352,862 of record NW_022639546.1, read on the forward strand.
AAGATTGAATGAATGAGAGGTAATTTTCGTCAAATACAAACTTCACACTTCTGAGAGACTTCCGGTTTTCGCAGAAAGAGCGCATACTCCGCCTCGGATATATCGGGGCCGGATAGAGTGTCCCACATGACGTCGTCTCGTCTGAGTGATAGCGTTAACTTCTTTCGACCGCGAGTGAAGTAACTATAAACGGCGACGTGAGTTGTTCGGGCCTTACCGTAACAGGTACTCGACGTTGTGTCCGTTCGGACCGGAACTCTCGGTGATTTGACGCGCTATGGTCCGCAGCGACGCTTCGCCGAGCCAGAGCTTGTTCTTGTTGGTGGCGATGTAAATCACGACGGGGAATTGCTTGGCCCCGTCCCGGCTGTGAAACGTCACTATGGTCGTCGCATATCCTCCCAGAGCGCACTCCCGATTTTCCAAATAGGGTAACGCCGCGCTGTCCTTAATTTGAAACGCTCGTCCGTAAACCGTGCCCTGCCGAAAAAGAAGTCCGCATTGCTCGCGCGTTCCGTTTTTCGGTCATTTATGGTATCACGAGTGTTATTCTGTTATATGCTACAAGGAAAAAAAGTTTGGTTGAATTGACCAAATATCTGGTCGAATATGAACGATCCAGAAATTCCGATTGAAGTAACCTGAATTCTGCTTAAGATAACGAAATTTTTGATTGACTTAAGCAGAATTCGGGTTATTTCAATCGGAATTTCGGGATCGTTTATATTCGACCAGATACTTGGTTAATTCAACCAAATCTTTTTTTCCGTGTACATATTGCAATGTAGTTGCAATCGCAGTGCAGTTACCTCCTTGTCCTCGATTAGTGTGGCGACTCGACCAGGCTGCAAAATAAAGAGAACACAGCGACGCTGTAATGATTCATTTTATCGAATATTCGACGATACGAATAAAAAGGGAGTGGCGCGAATGGATGGGGAGCAGGATTTCAAGAGAAATTTTATCGTAAAATTATTCTCACGCGCGAAAAACAAACTTCAATTCGTACGGAGCAGCTTTTCCCGTGCGGAACAAGAAAGCAATCTGTAAGGCAGAAAATTCATGTCGCAGCGTGAAACGCACAGCGTACGAAGAATAACGTGCGACATGAGCTAAACTCTCTTTGAGGATATCAGTTACTACCGGTTTGTAACTGGCTACGATTACACATAACCTATACGCAAGTGTAAGCCAAATACGCGTTTCATAGCGGCAATTTATCACGTGGAGAAAAGGAGAGTGCAGTGGTTGAAAAAAGACGCGGTAAAGAGAGACACGATTCTTGAGCACGATGCGTACAGAGCGTCTTGGAAATCGTCGAAAACCAACGCAAGCCGGTTAAGACAATCTCTACGTGGAATTAGCGTGCGAACAAAAACGATGGTCGATCTATGCGCTTCATAGATCCATTGCAGATCTCATTTAAAAGCTATTAATTCAGATGTTCGTTCCAATCACGTTAGAACGGAGTGCGTGACTGATTTACGAGAGAAACAAGTCCATTTTATCGCATTCAAAGCTTTGTTGTATATCGCATCGCACTGCGAAGACGACTTGCGAGCGAAGTAAATGCACGATGTGTCATTTAAGTCACCTTGTAGCGTCATATTAATTAATTTCACGTGTATATCGTACATAAAAAAAAATATTATTACTAAAAAAGCGATTGCTTATTTTATTTTCTCTTTTAAGTACTTGTTATCTTCAACGAACAACATTTTCTTCAGAGAAGCTTAAAATATACTCATTAAATGTTCATGATTGAAAAAAGCTCATTTATTAGACACTTAAAAGAAGAATTTATTCTCTTAACGAATATTATGAGAGTTAATTGAAAGAATGGTCGGTTTGATTTTATATTTAAATCGAATATTTACTTTAATATTCTTAACTGAAATGCTATACTTATTAAAATTCAGAATGTGTTTTGAATAAATTTGATGCTAATCGCGAATATTTAAACTTATGAAATCCGTTTGTCTTCTACTGACAGAATTTAAAGCGTTAACAAGGATCATGAATGAGGTAGGGTTGTAGAATTTTCGCGCGCCATTCAGCTCACCTTCTCGACCGTACCGCGATGCGTTGTGTTGCCTTGCCAAAAGCGTCTTTTGTAGCCCTTGATGTAGCCGGTGATGCTTTTGCTGTATGAGAAACCGGGATACCAACAAAGAGAGCCGTATCCAAATACCCAAAGCGCGTTGTCATTGGCCATATTCGCGTTTTTGCGAGAGAAAAATTCGGCTGGTGGATGATCGATGTCTCTTTCCAAGTTTGTCTTTTGTTCTTCTTCTCTATGACCTTTGACTTATCCGCGTATGTGTGTGTGTGTCTCCTTCTTCCTCTTTCTTTCTACAGTTCTAACTAAAATTGATAAATTATTATCATAGTGTTCGTCACTCATTACGGATAACTTTATCGAAATTTGTCTTATCGAAAATTGTTTATAGTAATAGTAATAGTTAATAGTAATTTTGAGAAGCATTTTATGTAACATATGCAACGCGTAATGTCAAGAAATTTCTTAACGAAAATTCATTTATCGATTGATTCCAAGTAATAATAGATTTTGAAGGTTTCCCAAAGAATTCGCTCCATTTAAGTTATGTCATTTCGCATCGGTTAAATTGACGGAAAAATGCGTCTACACTAAGTGTAAATAGTTTTGTGCATAGTTCTTCGAGTATTATTAGTTGTTATTAGTTAAATCTTACTTTGAATAATGCCGTGTCAATTCGCCATTTATAGATCAGCGCTGCGTTTCCTCTAGATCTCTTGTGGTGAGCTCAGTTTGGTGACTCCAATTTATCAATTCGCGAAATAATTCGATGACGTTAGCCAGCGGACTCCGTAGTGTTATATATATGTCCATCTCTCCTTCCTCTTCTTCTTCTTCTTTCTTTTCTGCTTGTTTTTCAGCCGCGCTGTTTTTCACCGTTTCTGTTTTTTCAGAAAATCAAGAAGAGTGTTCACTGAGAGAAACCTCGGTATTGAATCAATAAATTTGTTTAAATGACGTCCGTTTCGAAGAAACAAATCTTTTAAAATTTGTTTTAGAATTATCTTGATCGAGCGAAATTTTTACGATTTTTTGCAAGTCTCCGAAAAAAGAGGCACGTACTCTGTCAAGATTCAACGGGAACTGCCGGTTTCCGACTGACGCACGCTTTCGTTCAGTGAACTAGACCGCCAGACGCGTCAAAGACAGAGTGAGAAAGAGAATGGAGAATATCAAGGAAGGTAGAGAAAAGTAGCAGAATACACACAGCGCGCGCGCAGTGAGGCGAATGATGAAACATATCGTTTCATTGAAGCATCGTCGTGAATTGCACGTGATATCGTGTCTGTCAGAGTGGATCGAGTAAAACATTAATTTGCAGGACAAGTATGTGTCGAAGGATCCATTTGATTCGGATATAACTTATATAAGTATATATAAATATAAAAATTGTGTATAAGTTATATAATTTATATAACTTAAAAACAATATACTTGTTTTCTTACAATGTTTTTAAATAATATACATTAAAACAAATCGGGACGAAATCTTGAAGACATGAACTCGTGAAAATCAATAGAAAAGAAAGTCTTAACAAAAACGTATGATATATACATATAATATATAAGAAAGATAAAAATAATTTATTAAAATTTGAAATTGAAATTAAAAATCGAAATTTTTAATATATATTTTAAAAATGAAAAAATTGATAATATAAATGTGTGATCTTAATATGCCTGAAAGCTAGAAAGATATTAAGCTGTAAAATGCTTTCTTAACCATCTTATTATTAAATCTAACGAATTTAAAGTTTGTTAAATTTTGCATATTTATCATGGTTCAATAAAAATGCTTCTGATGTGCCTCTGAATCATATTATTGGATCGCGAGAGATCCGTATAACTCGACTTGTTGAGTTATATTGTGACCTCAAATCTATATTATTGATACTGTATACTGATAGTGGCGACTCATAGTAGAAACTTTGGAACTAATGTTTGCGTCTTAGCTAAGACATGAACCATTTTAATCGAGATTGAAACAATCTTAGCTAAGACTCAAATCATTAAGCTATGACGGTTCTATATGTCACCGTTAAATGGCGCTAGATACTCCATTAGATACTCACGACTACCGAAACACTTTACCGTAGAAAATAAGCAAAAATGCGAGTTGTAATTATGACAAAACTGACACAATTATAATTAACTATAATATATAATTACAAACGCATTTATTGGGACTTGGTCACAAAATTTTGAAACTCACTACCTTGGAAAATATATTTTGTAAAAATTTGAATATCTGCTCGCACACATCTGCTCTGATAAAGAAACATTTTTATTCTTTTTATAAACATTTAAAACTTTTTATGAAATTATAATTTTTTTAAGATTACGATAAAACTAGTGGATTTTTACACTTGGACAATTGCCTTGCCAATATTTTGGCCATGCATCATGCCTATGAAAGCCTCGAACATATTTTCGAAACCTTTCGTGATAGTCTCCCGATAAATGAGCTTGCCCTCCCGAATCCATTGCAGATTTTGCTGGATTCCCTCCTGCCAGCGGTCCTTCCAGCGACGTACGATGAATCCTTCCATTTTTAATTCTTTAGACACTATTGCCGGTTGGAGGATCATGCACTGTGGCAAAGACGATTTTTCATAACACGAAATACTACCACAAGCTGCTACTCGACCAAATTGGTTCATTTGATACATAATCGCACTCGAGATATCCCCGCCGACCTGCAAATGCAATTGTCACTAATAGGAAAATTAATACATTATCGAAAAAATATTCTTGATCTGGCTTCCGGATGCTGCGTACTTCGTGAACTTATTTGCGACGTTTCGTGAACATTCATACCAGTTCATTTCTTCAGAAATCTCTTAGGTCGTTCCTCTACTGAAGAAGACTCTGAAAAACTGAACTGAAAAAGTGAACTGAAATGCTTACGAAGTGTTAAAAATAAATCCACGAAGAACGCAGCGCCAACCTAAAAGCAAGATCAAGCATTTCATCACGTCGCGAAAATCTGAAATATTATCAAGAACATGTTAAAGTAATAAGATCATCATTTAATATCATTTAATAAGATCGATCATTTTTTCTTTCGCAATATTTCTTTATATACGACTTCTCGTAAGTTTTGAGCTTGCGAAAACAGCTATCTAATACTGCAATCTAATAAAATTTCTGCTATCTCGATGAAATTATCTTCTGTAAGATATTATCTACTAATAATTGCTTGATAAGATTGATTAATTGCTTTCATCGTAAAACTATACAGTATTTATGAGACTATCCAGATAGCACAGAGAATTCAAAAAGAATTCAGTCGTATGTCACCAATTCTGAATTTATTTTTAGGTGCAAAAAGAATTCGTCAAAGTTCAGTTCAGTGAAAAAAATTCTTTTTACATCTAAAAATGAATTCAGAATTGGTGACATGCGATTGAATTCTTTTTGAATCCTTTTTGAATTCTCTGTGCTATCTGGGTACGCAATTGGCTGGAGTTGATCAAAATATACTATAATGTATCATTGACCTACATTGTCGAAGTAGCAATCGACGCCTTGCGGAGCAATTTTACGTAAACTCGTTACGACCGACATGGTTTTGTAATTGATAGCAAAGTCGAAGCCCAACTCGTCGGTCAGCCATTTGCACTTTTCATTGGAGCCACATATGCCGATAACTGTAAGACCCATGTTTTTTCCAATCTGACCTACATGAGAGCCAACCGCTCCAGCGGCACCGCTGATAACAAGTGTTTCGCCAGGCTTTGGTTTACATATCTCCAACAAGCCGAAGTAAGCCGTATTGCTATAAAAAGAAGCATAATTTATGCCATTGCTTCACATCCGTTTCTTTCAACGAAAAGTGGACGGAAACTCTGACTTCTGCGTTCAGCAGAGAAAACTGTGTTACAATTGTTGTAAAATTCGTGAATCTGATTGGTATATGCTCTCAGGTTCAGCCAAAATTAAGAGCATATTCCGATCAAATTCACAACAACTGCAAAACAGCTTTCTCTACTAAACACAGCCATTGATAAGTAAATGTTTGATTGTGTTATATTCAGACTTCGCTTAATCTATAAGACGATATTGCGTAATATTTTACGTTTTCTTATCTATACATTTAGTCGGTGCAGTTGTAGGGAAAGTTTAGAATTTAAGTGCAATTCAACAAAACGTCGAGTGAAGAGCGTTGTTACGTTCCACTGGTAAATTTTTGTTTAGTAGAGAAAGCTGTTTTGCAGCTGTTGTGAATTTGATCGAGGTATGCTCTTAATTTTGTTCAGCATGTACGCTGTTCTTTTTCACCATTATAAAATGATAAGCTGGTATATAAATCTAAAAGGCTTACCCCGGCATTCCCAATACGCCTAAAGCAAGAGACGGCGATAGATCGCCAATGTCCGGCAAAATATATTCATTTCTGTTCATGAAATTTTCATCCTCTTTCATATTTGGATCAATAATTGTGTGCGTTCTCCAGCCCAGATATCCAACGATTCTCTTGCCGATCGGATATTTCGGATTCTTGGATTCCACGATTTTAGCAACCTGAGCGCCGATCATCGTGATCCCAAGTGGATATTTTAGCACGTACGGTTTCATGTACGGATCCACAGAGAGGTATTCGGCTTGCACAAGATATTCTGAAGGAAAAACATATAATTTAATTAAATTCCGTGTAAATTTAATTAAATTAAACTGTGAATGTCAATGATATTTAAATGTCGCAATATTTAAATTGGAAATACTACTTATAATGTCTTTTTCCGTTTTTCTCTCTTATAGCTTTTTTACAAATAGGAAAATATATATTTTCTTAAAACTTTAAGAAAATCTGAGCCTTTCATGAAAGCAATTGTTCACTCCATTTGAAAGATAAAAGAATTTAAATTTAAGTAAATATGTTATTAGTACCCAACAAAATATTTAAATATTTACTATTTTTAGATATCTTTTCTTTCAGTGTATACCTACCTCCATTTTGCAAATCTGGTAATTCTTCTTCCACTAATTTTAAATCCGCTGGCTCCGGAGAGTTCACGAAGTGTTTGGCGACAACGTACCGCTTTGCCTTTACCATTTTACGTGGATGTGTCGAGATTTTTCGAATTAAAGTATAACCAAAACTCATAACAGTCTCATTAAATGCTAGACTATGACTGAGTGAAAAACTGATGGTTCCGTGACAGTAGCTCGCGTTACACTGCTTTAGATACACCGCTTGTGAAGGTATTTATACTCGTTCACACGTACATACACTCAAACACAAGACCGGTTTAAACCTGGAGTAATTTTATTTAAAAAAATGAGTTTATGAAAATGAGAGCGAACTACGATAGCTGTGTGAGATCTCTGTTTGATGACATAAACAAAAATTCAGCTGCGAAAATTCCTTTTCTGAGGAATTAATTCCACAATTATCGAAAATTATTTTTAAATAATTCGTTATCGATAAAAGCGTGAGTGAACTTTAGACCTCTTTTTACCTTCATCGTATATCTTTTTTGCTCTTATCTTTCGCGCATAGTATTTATTTAACATTTCATATTTTGAATTTCAAATTATTTTAAGCTCGCACTTGCACTTGTTTCGAATGTCGTCTTAAAATCAAACCAGATAAGATATTGTTTAGGTTTTTTGTGCTGCTAATAGTATACGACTTCTACTGAACACACTTTTCTAAACTATACTCACACGGAACATGTATTTATATTTCACTAAATAATTCGTTATATTTTCAGTTGACATCTATTTTATATTTTTAAATGTTCCATATAATATCTATAAGAGATCCTATATATGTCTATAAGAACTCTAGATTGTAATATATGATGAATATAATTTATCATATGTGTGTAGGTATAATATAGAGGTCCATTAGACATCTATCGTGGAAATAGATATCTAGTGGAGCTATGGATGTTATATGGACGTCTAATGAAGGTTGGTGAAGTTTCGTGTAGGAATTCGTTAACTGTCGTTAAAGTTGCGCAAGTACAATATATGCTAAAAAAAATGAGCAACGATATACAGTGCTGGTGATATTGTATCATATGTTATATTGGTGATAAGATAGTTAACGGGTTACAAAATTGCAATTACTAATCTTAGATAATTTTTTTATCGCTTAATTGTTTATCTTTTTATATTTGTATATTTTATATTTTTATATTTTATACTTTATTTAATATTATACAATAGCATTTTATAAATAACTACGTAGACGAACTATTGTATGAGATGCTGCAAATGAATTTTAATATTCCGATAATCATATTAAAAAGAGAGGAAGAATTGTTTAACAAATATACAAAAATTACCGAATAATATTTGCAATTCATGATTGACATCAGATTTAAATTAATTATATCAATGATCTGTGCAAATGCTGATCAAGTATTATAGACCAGTTATGCATCAGCATCAAAGAAAACACCTAGCAAGAAATAACTCATTGTTCGACGTCGATTTGATGGTTTCGAGATCGTTTCAACATTGTTTGATGAGTCATTTCTCGCTAGATGCTGACTAGTTGCTTTAGAAGATACGTCTAGGCAAAAACCTCTATCTTAATGATCCTTATCTTTTGTGATGTAACAGAGAAGAAAATGAAAAACAAAAGTGTCATCAGTTATCTTTATTTATTTCGTTAACTGCAATCATTATATAATATAACACTACATGTAATTGTACCATTTGTCAGAGAAAATGTCTGCCTCGGATAAAACGCGACTTGAAACATTCATTGTACACGGAAGTTCGATGGACCATATATACGTATATATATGTACATACATATACACATATATATATCATATAAACGGTTGTTTTCGCAGACGCGTAATTAAAAGTTACAAACAATCAACGTGTTCCTAAAATAATCATATAAAAATAGTAGAACATCTATCGAGCACATAATCCTTCCCGCATCTAACGATTCGTCTCAGTTTCTTATAAAATTTATCAGTGATACGCGCTATACCAGATCTAGTACGCAACTTGAACTTAATTATATACATACGTAGAGGTGAGCACTTCCTATGCAGAACGTTAAATGGAAAGACTGTCTTCTATACGATGGTCAATCTAAATCCCAGCAAGAAATAAGTATGTTGAAAGGAATTTTTACGGAAATTCAACTTGTTTTTTTTTTCGTGTGATAAGTTCCAATTTACTTGTTTCTCACAAGGACGCTACACTATTACAAAATGACGACTATATAAAGACTTAGTCCACGTTGTAAAATTACACCCATCAATGCTCCTGCTGCAACACCGTCGCAATCTAAATTGTCGTATCTAAATTATTACATCTGATTGACTTGTTATACGACTTTAAAACGGTGTCACTATACGACCACACACTTACACGATAGCGTAAAACCGGCTTAGTAACTTCCGACCATACACGTGGTGTTAGTTATAGCAACCAGCACCATGTGTCATATTAGCTACACTTTACAGCGGATTACATACAAGTTGCTGTTACTCTACATCTATTGATAAAGAGATATAGAGTAATGAACCGAAATCATTCCGTGTAAACGAGCATGCATTTTGAAAGAGTTTGAAGTTGTAACTACGGATGTTACTAAAACCGACTGATTAGAGACGTGTAAACGTAGTCACTGCCATCTCAAATTCAGAGAAAGATGTTTCTCAATTTCAAATTGCATCCTTGCGTTTATATTAATAATTTGACGTTACACAGTTCGCTGTTGGTTCTTTCAATTCAATCCGGGTTATAATCTACGTTTGACAAAGAACTGTTTTTCTTTTCTAAAAGTTAAGAATTGATCCACTGTTTCGCCGTGACGCCAGCATTGTATTAGCATTGTATGCTAATTCGATAAATGTACTTGTCGTGCATCTCATCGCGGTCAGAAAAGGATCATTGTTTTTATTTAAAAAAAGACAGGTTCTATAAAAGAGCTCGTTATAGCTCGATATGTCACATCAGACATTCCCTCGATAGTTGCTAGCGCGGTTCTACTATCAATTCTAGATAGATAATAAAAACAAATGTATGGAAAATACTACTAGTACACAGTCATTAAATAAAAACGCACAGCAGATTATCAGTCTTCTCATCAGAAGAACGTTAAATGTGTTCTTGTTTTAATCAGTGTGTCATTATATCAGTGTCTGACATTCACTCACATTTATGTCTGTTTCCTCGTTCGTTTTCATGGCAAGTAGTGTATTCCTAAGAAGAATTAACTGTTCGTAGTTAATAAATAATTCTATCGGTATAATAAAAATTACGTCTTGTTACATTAAGAATCGGTTAAAAATCAAACGTCCGAACAATTAATATGATTTATAATGGGCAGAAAAATGTTTATACGGGCGTATCACTATTTAGAAGTTATTTTGTGCACATCATATTGGTATCGTTTCGCGATTGTTTGCTCGTAACATCTCTTTGGCTGTGTTCAACAGAAAAATAGCTTGAGCTGCGTTCCGAAATTCACTGCCAATACTGAAAATCTATAGTTCATGTTATGTATACCACAGAATTTCAGCACTAGCAGTGAATTTCGGAACGCAGTCTTAGTAAACGCTTTCCGCTGCGCTGGCAGCAGCTTTGTTTAAATTGTTATAAGATTTTCTGCTGAACGTAACCAAACAGAATAAAATCTTTACTCGTTATCATTTATATCGTCTCGTTATTGAAGTTGTATGATGAGAACATTTTTTAACATCGTTCATTTATATATTATTAAATAAATTAATAATCTCTATAATGTTATATACTATATCTTCTACATATATACAACTTACGAATTTAATATAATGTTCTCTTCCTGCATTTTAGAAAGCACGATTGGAAAGTAAGGAACGTTATTCAGCAAATCGTGTGAGAAAATTAAACGGAATGAGAAGAATATAAAATAAACATCGTTTCATAACGATTTGATTGATCAATCTTAATTTTCCCCATTCGTGTCGCTTTTCCAACCATCCTTTGCATATCTGCCACGATGTTATCGGCTTCTGATCGTTTAACTCTAAGTACAGTCGGGTAAGTTTTCCTATAACAGCGAAATTCTAAGTGGAATATTATCACTTGGTAATTATCACGATGCTAAAACACGTTACATATAGCGATTAATTCGATTTAATTAATCGATAATCATTGCGCCAGATTAATTGAGTGAGTGCACTCGCGCTTTATTATCCCTAATATCGTTATCTCTTTTTCTAGTTAAAATTCGAGAAGTCGGTCTTCAGTTTGATCGACGGCGCGGATATCTTGATCTGCGGCTTCACAGGATCGACGGGTCGACTAAGTCGCTGCGCTTGCTGATGACTGGATCTCACGGCATTTTCCAATTTAGTCTTCAGCTCGCTGGACTGTGACATCAGCGTCTTGAATTCCTAAAAATATAAACAATTGTCATTCAGATAATAGTAATAACATATAATCAGTACACACATAACACACAACATGCGTGATTCGAAAGTATCTTTGAAATATAATACCTGCGGATACTTCGGTCCGATCTTATTGAGCCACTGAAAACTCTGCTGATGAAGGCTTGCTTGATACTTGGTAGCGCGCTGAAGCTCATCACCCTCCAGCAAATAATTAATTAAAATTGGCACGAGTAAAGTCAGCATTTGAATACCTAAAAATTTCAGATACATTATACTATATATCGAGTCCACGTGTAATATACACAATCGATATAGGCTGCGTTCGGGGAGACGCTATTTAGCGCTATGAGCATCCTCTGTCCTTGTTCAACTTTCAGGAACAAACAGAGCACACTCATAGCGCTAAATAGCGTCTCCCCGAACGCAGCCATAAACGATTTGATCGTTTATTAAAATGTTAGAAGAGTAAATACTAAGATCTCCATTTTCCACACACCTTGTAACAGATCTCCTGAACAGCGTGCAACATATTCTGCATTAACGTATCGTTTCACAATTATGAAATAATTGTGTGGTAAGCGATCCTCATTGATTTTGCAATAATGGTTACTTACGATTGGGGAGATCAGCGAGTCCTATGAGAGCTTCCACCGTACTAATACATTCCAGAGTAAATGTCAATTCCATCTCGTTTGCCACTTGCTTGCTCTTATCACTATATAGATATTCTACCAATCGCGGTGCGAGAGCGTGGATATACGGGGTACTTATGTTACGCTCCGGATGCAGAAATATCGTTCTTAACGTTTGCACACATTTCAGCTTCACCTATCAATACAAATTTGTCTCATTTAATTTCCCAATCAGTGATTGTAAGCAGCAATCTAAGGTTGGTCGTCCGTTGTCAACTCACCGTTATGTTCTCGGACTGAAACGCATGACGGAAATGATTGATGCATGGAAATTGCAGGTTTGGAGCACTCACTACCTCCGGCGACGCATGAAGCACGAATACCGCGATACCCAACATCATTGCCACCTCGTCCATCTTGGTTTCGTCATTTCCTGTAAGTAAAATCAACAGAGTAAATAAATCGAGTAAAATATATGTCACATCAATATGTTCAATCACTATGATATTTATATTCTAATTAGATATTTGTGTCTAAGCAGAATCTAGTATCTAATCATATTAACTGATACTTCATATTTCTCTATATCCCAATATCTTATACTGCTTCTTATGTATTCAAATCTCTGATACACGATGTTCTCTTATCTAATTTATTGTTCTTTTAATAAAAAGTAGAATCAACATACAAAAAATCATACCTGTTTTAGCCAAATCGATGATTTTAGCAAGTGCGCTTCGTAGCAATCCTGTCCACTGCTCCTGACTTCTGTGATCCTTAGCATACTTGTTAGTGGTAAGATTTTTTACGCAGTGTAACGCGGCATGGACGGGTGCTTCCGCGCCGGCTTTAGTGATGTCGTTGTCCGTACGCACTGCGGTTTCTCGTATTACACCAGTCGCCAAATACAATAACGTCGGAAGAATTGCCACTGCACCTTTAGAATATGACGAAGAAGAAAGCGTAAAATATTACATATTGGACTGCCAATTGAAATAGTGCACTACGTTAGCTTCGCATATACCTTGCGGAGAACATAATATAGGAAGAGATTCCATTATGTTGAGGGACAACGCGATCAACTTGCCGCTTTCTTCAGACGGCACATATCCCCTTTGAGACAAGATGGCAGTGGCACCGCCAGGATTCGGATTTAACGCCGGTATCTGCCGTACCAGGAGACACAAGCACACCTCTAAGACAGCGAATACTAGCGATTCGCCTGGTGTGAGCTCGCCACTTTCCTCTCCCTCTCCCAATAGATCTAACTCTAATGTTTCGTTACTTTCTTGTTGCATTGGTATGTCATCTGTTGTAAGTACGCGTAAATATAAGCACAAACGATATATATATTTTATGTCAGACATAACGTAGAAAAATTCGTAAATAAAATACCTTTAAGTTTCAGCTTCTTTTTAGTAACAAGATCTTCTTGCGCTGCCTTCATCACTTGCTTCAACACTTCCATGACTATCATTTGAATGACATAGTTTTCCCGTGTTAGAAGTAATCTTTGGAACAACAAACACACGGTCATTAATATTATGCTACAGAAAAATAAGTTGTGTACTTTTGAATATATCTACCTGTGCAGAACATTACACAATTCGATGGGTAAAGAACGGTCCGTGATGAAGACCTCACGCGCCCATGCTGAATCGAGTAAAGTGTACAAAGCATTCAAACATGTCTCTATATTCTGTGGGGATTCAGAACAGCGAGGACTGCACAAAGCTTCCATACATATGCCTATAACAATAAGCGTATTGTAAGTAATACTTGAATCAAGATCAAAGTAAAATTTTATATGATTTATATGAAAATCACATACAAGTGAATATATTATAATATATATTTATAATGTATATTTACCAAATAACAAATGGAAACGCTCAACATTTGTGTTAGTTTTGGAGGTCTCGTCATTGTTGTTATTGTTGTTATGATTGTTGTTGTTAGTAGCATTAGTTGCTTTCTCTTGGTTACTGTCTTCCATCTCGAATCCTCTCGCGTTCAGCCAGAGTGTCGCGGCGTGGAGAATCGGCGCCCACGATTCTACGTAATGAGGACGCGCGGACTCCATCGTATCTGTCGTGTAAAAGGCCCCACCATCGTGCGGCAACTGACTGGAAAATTCTAAGGAGATCCCATATAATCGCAATTTTAATTAGATTCAAAAGAGATACGTGCACTGTATAAAAATTTGAATAAAAATCTTAATATACCGGGTGGTAAAGAGAGTAATGCATGATCTCTTAACGCAGACAGCCAATGTTGACTCAAACTCAGAAGCTCTGGCTGGACGAGACTCAGCAAGCTCTCACTCTGGAACTCGAACTCCCCGAAATCCTCTTCGTTCGTTTCGTCAGTTTGATTCGCGTTACGATTAATCGTATCTTTGCTGTTCAGTGCGGATCCATCTCTTATCATAGCAACTACGTACACCTATTGATAATTACAAAACAATGAATTTAATCTTTTCTTTCTCAGATATTATAGTGTATCCGTTTTGAATGTATAACGTGATATTTTTAATATACCTCTGCCCATGCTTTTAGAATCGCCAATCTCTCTAGTGTTGACAAACTCTCGTTGTAAAGCTGCGGCCGAGTATTACCTTCCCTTAATTTCTCCAGAGAAGACACTAGCAGCTGGTGCACCCTTCGAAGATCATTTAGATCTCTAGCAACGCCACTACCGATCCACGCACTGCAAGCTTCACAGGCTGCGGCCGTTACGTGTGACGGAGTCTCCGCGGAAAATGCCGGCCTTAAAGCAGCTCCAACCTTTGTGAACATTTGGTATAATATGAAAGATATTTCAGACGACAAATCTCAGTAGATGTTAAGCGAATATAATTTACCTGTGCCTGAAACTGTTCAAGTAATAGATGCCCGGGAAATTCCGGCTCGGGAACTTTGGCGAATTTGTCGATGATTTCTTGCAGAGTTTTGAGACCTTCGAGTCGCAACGGATCGCAATCGCTCGTTGCAGCCATAAACGCCATGCGCACCAAGTCCGAGAGATGTAACACTAGAAAGTCTCCTAAATGATATAAATATTAAAAATTAATTGGAATCAACACAAAAAACAATAATGCTTGCAAATTAATCGCACCTTTCCCTTTAGATAACTGCATTTCCTTGGCCAAAGCGAGATCGAAGTGCGCTTGTTTGTTATTCACACAAGCTGCGACGATGCGCCTAACACATTGCGCCGCGAAAACTCTGGTCGGCCATCTCGGCGTGATAGACGGCCGCTGCTTGGCAGATTCGTCAGCATGGAATTCGGCCTGATCGTCGTCACCTTCTGCATCCGCAATCTCATTGTCAGCAGTACTGTCTTCCGCATTCGCGGCGTTACCTTCCTCGATCGTACTCGATTCTACACGTCAAAGCACACGTTATTGTAAAGAAAAATCTTTCTTCTACAATTCAAGGTGAGAACACAAACTACTCACCTGAAGCTATTGTGAGAACATCTTTGCATAATGATAACCATTGAGACAGATTGTCGGCCGCCAATATCTGCAGCATGCTGGTTAGAGTATCGTGAATATCTCTAATCAGCTTACTATCGGTTTCCGTGTCGAGCATGCTGAAAAGAACGCCTGGAAGGCCAGTCTCCGTAATAACGAGACCCTCTACTACGTTAGTGTCCCGGCTTTCGTTAGCTAATGTCATCGCGTGCTCGCACACTTCCTTCGCCTCGCGCTGAGCAAGCTGTCGGAGACACGATATCGCCGCCTTGCGCAAGAGTAAGTGATTGCTTGACAAAGTACGCTACAAATAAAAGAAGCAAGAAAAATAACGTCCATCCACAATAAGCATTTTCACACACAAATAGTACTCCTTATTTCTAACTTACACATAACGTAGGAACAAAGGAAGACAGATTGACGTGTCTCGGTGCGAAGAGATGTAATTGCTGAAGACAACCGGTCGCTTCCGCTTGAACAAGTGGATCCTGATGGTCCTGCATAATGGCGCACGCGCACAAGAACGATGATCGCGCCATACAGATCGTCGATGTATTACCTGAAATGTGTTGCTTGTAACTAATTCTTTTTTTTCTAAAAAAAAACTGTGGCCATCTATCCCGCAATTAGCTTATGCACAATTAATTAAATACACTCTCTACCTTGTAATTCTGGCCCTATCGTAGTGATCAATGCCGACAAGACCTTGCCGATACATTGATGCACGTCGATGTAAGAGTGAGGAACATTGAGAAGGAGAGTTAGTGCCAAGGACAACGTAGGTTCTACGTAACCCCTGAACATTGGTCCGCCGGAATCGGCTATCAAAGCCAGAGCATGAAGCGCCCAGACCTACGGGAAAACATTTTAGTTACCAGAATCAATGTGAAAGTAAGTAAATAAGCTATAAGATAACAGATGTAAAAGTAGTGTCTCACTTGTACTACGGGAGACGAGTTATCCTGCGCGAGAGCAAGCAGGATGCTGACACTGGTGTTGAGATGTTGACTAGAACCCATTCCACCGACGTATTTATGCAAACAGCCCAACGCCAACGAATGGCCAGTCCTACTGGCGACATCTCGCGCGGACTTCAAGCGATCGAAACTGGTCTGCGCCAGTTCCGCGGTGAATTTAGGATCAGAAATCACTTGCGCCATTCTGCCAACCGCTTCTCCTGCCGCCCATCGTAGAATAGGATTACCACTGACCAGTGTGCTCTGAAACATAGGGTGTTTTAATCGGTTCTAAATGAGTCGACAGCATCTTATTCAATATAATAACAATTTCTTACAATGATAAGATTCGTTGCAGATTTCTTGACGTCTTCCTGTCCGAAACCTGTCTTCGCCTCGTTGAGACCCTTCAGACCGCTCAACACAGCCGTGAACACATTCATCTGTATCGCCTCCTGCCTACCAGACTTTGTATGCTTTATACACTCACTAAAGTGATCCAGCATCTGCAGTCTATGTTTGTTCGCTACACGCGGGAAGATCTGACCAAATAACGTGACCGATAAGTCAATCACCGCTACGCCTAACGGCAATGGACCAGGTATTATTTCAATCTATAAAGAATCATAATTTATATTACAATTTTACTTAAATCGTGGAGATAACTGCGATGACGATAGAATTTACAACAGATCTTAAGCTTACATGTGGTATAGGTCTGTAGAGGCAGCACGTATTATGTTCTAATGCTCCGGATCCTGCAGCACTATTTGGTTGAAGCTGAAAGAAGTCACAGATCAATAATTATAGATCAATAACTTTAAATCATATAATAAAAGAAACGAAACTACGTTGTGTAACCTAGAAAAAGAAACATAAAATAATAAATGCAAGTAAATAAGCACTTTTCATTTATTATAAGCTTATAATAAGTCGTAGATTTTTCTAAAATGGCACAAGCAAAACATAATGTAACGAGTACTATGTGTAAAACATCAAATATTCGGTGTTTTCAAAGCAACTGTGTAAAATATAGTGAAATTAAATACTACTAATTATCAAACTATAATATAATAATAGGAAAGAAAAGTATAGAGTGCATAAAGTAAAATGTTTCTCAGTTTTATACAATATAGGTTGAAAGTAAAATTATTTCTGTAACAGAAACGAAAGGCAAACTTTACAGAACATCTTACTCACATGTTCCAAATCTGCCCTTCTGTTTGGTTCCATCTAAACATGAATAAGCACGTTAACTTGTGAGTCAAGATAAAAAAATACATTCCATAAGAGCTTACAAGAAACGTATTTTGAAACATTTAATTATCTCTTTGTTAATTATATCTAAATACAATATACAGTTAAAAGATAAAACGTGGATTGCACAAGCACGAAACAAATTACATGACAAAAAGAAAATACTCTTTACAATACGTCTGCTTTAGTCATTTGATTGTAACTTTTTCTCAATAGGGATATTAAAAGAATATTGGTTACGCGTGAAAATTGTAAAACTAAAATTATTTTTAGCTGAAAATAACTTTGATTACGAAAATGAATCTTTAATAAGAAAGTTCTTGAAAAGAGATAACTTTTAAAATTAAAAAATTAATCATTCATTCGAATGTTAAGAACGACAATGTGATGCTATTTCGTAAAAATAAAAATTATTTCGCAAAATAAAATATAGATGAATCAATGCACTTACTTGATCCTCTATCGTACGATGATCGGTCTCCTGAAGCCACGTTCCAAGAATCACGGAATCATTAGCGTGGCAAACTACGCGTAACAAAGAAGTAGTTGTGTTCCCGGGATTATCGGTGAGCGTGAATTCGGATACCAGCATCCTCAGAAGATGCGTGTAAGAACCTACATTAAAAGAGAGGAAACAGAAGAATAAATTTCAATCGTCTTAATTTACTATAACATGTCGATATTACCTTCGAACGTTTGCGGTGGTAACAACAATAATGTTTCGTACAAACGTAAACGGACCATAGCCGCGGGAGCTTTCAACTGTTGACCATAATTCTTTAAAACGGGTGACAGACTGAAAGAAACATTTATAGGAGAAAATTGTATAATTAATTCTAAGTGGAGAAGCATTAAGACATTCGTACTTCGTCAGCATCGCCAGAGCAGACTCAATCGGTGTAAGCAATCGCCGTGTAATATCGTCGTTCAAAAGCTCCGGGCAATGTAGCAAGAAACTGTACATAGCGGAAAGTGCGCCAGCACGTCCTTCCAGAGTCACCTGCCACGTGAAAGCATCGCCACGCGCTTTCTCGCTCTCGAGCTCTTTGTTTGAACGCGGGAAGCAATTTCTCCATAAGAGCAACATTCTCGGCAATAAGCCCTTGACCACCGCGGTGCCTTCATTATCGTAAATTACAACGAAATTATATACGCAGGCATATAGATATGTCATTTAATATGCAAGATATTTATACCTAAAGTCATTATCGCTCCTATTAAAAGCCATCCTGCGTGCGTGCGATTCAGAGACAAACGGCTGTTTTGGCTCGCGCTTCTGAGCAGTTCTTCCGCTGTATTGAAAATGATCTGAAAATTACGGTCTTGGTAAGTGGATCTCACGTATACATATGTGTATGTGTGTGTAAATAATCAATAAGTAAAAATAACACGTGAAAGTGTATACCTTCCCCTTGGTGTGAGGGACTCCCAGAGGCGACAAACGAACGCTTCCCAGCACAGCAGCGAGAGCGCTGCTGTAGCCAGCGATCGCTTCTGGTGAGCTACGCATATTCTCAATCCCATCAACGCAACGGTCGATCAAAGGTGTTATTTGACTCGGCACTGCCACACATATGCACCGTAAGCACCAAGAGGCAGCCAACCTAGCCGCTTGGCACGGGTGTACCAAGACAGCCATTATAGTATCGATTAAACCTGTAATAAAAATATATAATTAAACCACACATCGCGCTTATATACACGACGATGAAGATTACCTCCACATATCTGAGAACATTTACAAAAAAGCTTACAGGTTTAAATGCGCAAATACGTACTCAGAGATTGATCAGACAATAAATTCGTGGCTGTGGTACCTAATCCCAGTATCAAATTACCCATCTCTTGTAACGCGCAGACCAACAAGTGTTGATTAAACAGCGTCTCTTGATTGTAGTCTTTAGCGTTCTCAGGATTGAAATCTGCAAAGCAGTTGACATTGCATTATCGTGCTATGGAAACACGAAGTGAAATATTATAATAGCGACGACGATGTTATTACCAATGGAATCCATTTGTTTTAAAATAATATGCGCTATCTCTTTGCAGGCGGCGGCTTGAGCGCCTTCACCCAACAATTTGCCAACAGTACCGCGCAATATGAAATTCACACATTTGCGCGAATACACCGCCTCGACGTGCGAATTAGCAGCTTTTGGATTCGTAACCAAGTCTAGAACATGCGCGACTAATGCGCCGACATTCCTTTCCAGCCAGATACCTCCCAGCATTTGCACAAACACTACATAAGCCTGTCAACATTAAGGATGCATAAGTTACATCTTCAGGGCCCTTATTCTTGAAATAGTTGCGTATACGTAAGTTTTACTGAGCAGGTTTAATCATGCCATAAAATAGCTGCACAGTAAAACTTACGTATACGCAACTAGTTAGAGAATCCAGAAGCATATATTTTTGAAAAATGTATTAACATTTATAATTGCTTACGTGTGTCACTCCAACTCGCACTTCTCTATTTATGCTAGAACTTCCTTTTATTATCTCGCCTGTTCCTTTCAGAAAGCCAGCGCCACCTCTCAGAAATCCGGACGTCAAAATATTTAATATCTCCTCGAGAGATGTCTGCTTGGCACCTTTATTTTGCGCAACTACAGAAAAGAGAGAAATATATTATTTATATATTTATACATATACACACATGCAACAGGAAGCCATTTTTATGATAAACTTTTATCAAACATTTACCTGTAAGATTTTTTATCTTGGGCGACGGAAGTTGCGTCATTGCTGCTAAGGTGCCCAACAATTTAGCGACGGAACATCTCACTTCGTAATTGGAACCTTCGAATGCTCGAAAGCATAGTGTTGCCACACTTTCGATCTCGGTTGTGTATAAAAACGGAGCATGATTTAACATTTCCAACAAACACTGTAAATAGCAACTGCTGTAATTACTGAGAAAAAAGATAATGGATATTTTTTATAGCTATAAAAATACCTTAGCAGCAGCACATCTCACCGCCATTACTCTGTCGGTCAGATAATGTTTGGAAACTTTATATATCTCCTTATGCACATTGGTTATCGCTGATCCCATTCCAGCACACACCTGATTATAATATACATATGAAGTATATATTAATGATATATTTCATTTAAATGAATGCTTAGAAAATGTCAGTAAATCACTCAGCTACCTTTTCCAATGTATGCATAATTTCTATCCGTGTTTGTGATTCTGCAGAACGTAAAGACTTTATCAAAATTTGCACTGTTTCCTCATATGATCTGCCCATCATTCTTCCTAGTTTCTCATACATACATCCCACACAACAAATAGCAGCTCTAGAAAAACATAATTTATATAGCATATATGTATTACAGAATTATTTCATTATATTTTAATAAGTAAAATATTTCATTCTATTAAACTAAAAAAAATATATAAATACTTACAGTTTTGTAGGTAGAAAGCTTGGTGAATCATCTTTATTTCTCAGGATATCATTGCATTTGTTAACAGTGTCAAAAAGTAAAAATGTATCACCAACGCTGAACAAGGTAGCAAGGCATCTTGCTATGAGACGTCGTGTAGGTGGACCAGGAGCTCCTTGCATATGTCTGGTTAGTTGCTCCACAAGTTTTTGCTGGCATCCTTTAATATCACTCTGTAAATATAAAATGTATTATAATATTTTATTAAAAAAGAAATTATTTTTAGTATATATATCGTAACATAGATACGGATATATTATTTATATTCAAACATAAATTTTATAAAGTTACAAATGTCAATGTCTATCAAAACAATACCTTCTGAGCAGCAACCAAGACTTTATCCAAGAAGCGTAACCACTCAAAGATAAAAACTGGCCGTTTGGCTTCTGGGATTTGATTAAGAGCATCCTCATTGAGAGTCAGACTATGACTCAACTCCATCATTGTTTCAAATAGACACACATACACAAATTGCTTTCAAATATCAACCAAATATCTGTTTTTCTGTAATTAAATTAAAGAACTTCCATTACAATCTTGAAAATAGCATGTGATAACACAAATTTACGAAATTAGGAATTAATTATTAATGTGAATATATTAAGGTCAGACATATCTTAGGATGTCAGCCATTCTTATCATTTTATTTCCAAGTAAATACACACACATACACGATGTTAAAAGCATAATAAAGTTTCAGTGGGACATTCAAGATGTAATACACACCACAAGAAATTACGGTCCAATTGTTATCAGTAGGTGAACAGAGACATTTTTATGGCACACCGTATCCTCGCCAAAATGTCATTATTGTGCTCACTATGTGAATTGCGCAACGTGTCGCGTTCACGAGTATTTTCAAGTGCAAAACGATCGCGACATACCACGGCACTGCAACGACAACATTATACGGCGTATATTATCTATAAATACCGTACCACGAATTATTATTGCAACGGCGACAGCCGTATTCATACGGATGACAAATTCTAACACAGGTTAAGGTAGGGATGGCCGATAATCGATCGATGAATCGATGTTTAATCTTTCTCTTCTAGTGAAAAGTCGATTATTAAAGTTTATTCGACCTAAGAGTCGATTGTGAATTTTTGGGTACGTTCATAAAACACAACGGTTTCTGCATCCGTAGATGCAGAGAAAACAATGGGCGCGTTCAGCAGAAAAAGGGTTCAGTGAGTAATCAACGATTATTGGTTCTTACTGTTAGATCCCTAAATCTAGACCAATTACAATGACAAATTGCTCAACTGTTGTGCAACTGTTGAGTTCGCTGAACGCACCCATTGATAAAAGAGAAAATATGGGCCTATGTGTAAAGTGTCAAAAGTCAAGCAACACGAAGAGACCAAAAGCCCATATCAGACTATGGATTAAAACTGATAGCGTGTTCGACTGGCCCTAGGTTAATCGCTCCGAGAGCGATTAATGACGTCATAAGTCTCTACTAGCCAATCATAAAGCTTATAAGTGTTCGACCAATAAACGTAGGCTGAATAACCCAGAGTGGGTTAACCCAGAGCCAGTCGAACAGGCTATTAGATTGAATTGAAAATTGACCAATCAGAGCAAAGTTCACCAAACTTAAACTTAATAAATTTTGCTCTGATTGGCTAAATTTCAATTCAATCTCAATCCTAATGGCCTGGTTTACATCGTACACTTGATACGCGTACTAAATAGTAACTTTCTATTAGATAATCTTGATATTAACAATGCATATCAACGGCGACGCGTTCAATCAATACGTTTTCTTGATGATTATACCAGCTTAATATACTGTTGTTTATATATATCGTCGATATTAAGATTATCTAATAGAAAGTTACTATTTAGTACGCGTATCAAGTGCACGATGTAAACTAAGCCAATCTATAGTCTGATACAGGTTTAACGCTTGGTTTACAATATGCGGAGTAAGAAATAAAAGTAAGAAATTGACCAATCACAATTAAATGTGAGAAGAACAATCAACTGTGATTGATCAATTTGTTTACTGTTTACGTCTTAGGGTGCGTTTCCACTTAGCGCGTCACGCGTCGTGTCGTCATTCGCGGACCAATCAAATCGTCCCATTTTATTCGTCGTAAAGTTAGGCAATAAAATGAGACGATTTGGTCCGCGACGGACAACGCGACGTGTGACGCGCTAAGTGGGAACTCATGCAGGATTCACACCGGGTCCGATGTCCGACTACGATGTCCGATATCTAATAGGAGAACAGCTTTCTAATATAGAATTCAATTCTCCATTGGAAAGCTATTTTTTTATTGGATATTGAACGTCGTACGTCGGACATCGGACGCGGTATGAATCCTGCATCAGTCTTAGGCTGAGTTCCCACTGAGTACGTCACGCGTCGCGTTGTCTGCCTGCGTCACAAGTTAACCAATCAAATCCTCTAATTGGGATCATGCGACGCGCGATGTACGACGCGCTTGTTCCAATGGAACTATTTGATTGGTTAAACTCGTGACGCGACCGACGACGCGACGCGTGACGCGCTAAATAAGAACGCACTTTAAAGGTGCCGATACATGGGAGCGTTCCAGCGTCGAGCGTTAAAGCGTTGGCCAATCAACGTATCAGGTTTCAGAAATATACTTGTAGTTTTTGCGGAAAGTGGCACATTGATTGGTTACCGCTTTAACGCTCGACGCTCGATATTCCCATGTAAAGGCACCTTTAGGGTGCTATTTCACGTGTCGTACGACAAGTTTTTCGGATATGTTTATTGGTTTATTGGCGAATAGAGTATTTCTAGGTTCTCTGTTTGTCAACCAATGAACGTATCCAAAAAGCTTATCGTACGACACGTGAAATATCAGCTTTATGTAGGATTCACACCGCTATCCAACGTACGACATCCGGTATCCAATAAAAGAATAACTTTCCAATGGAGAATTGAATTCTCTATTAAAAAGCTGTTCTCCTATTGGATATTGGACGTCGTATGCGTGTGAATCCTGCATTACGCATGCGCGAAAATTTCCCTCATCATCGTCACAGCATTTTTTTCATCGTATGTGATCGTTCACAGTCGTTCATTTCGCTTCTGAACCTTGCGTGAGCTACGTCGTATTGTCTGACAAAGAAAAGGTACGTACTAAATCTGAATATATATTTTCGAGAATCCATCGTCATCCACCTAAATTCGTTGCTTGAGCATCTCATAACAAGCTTCTTACGCACAATTCTTCTTGCGTATAATACTTTGAATTATATTTTTTAAATTATATAATATTTTATCACACAACGTGGGCACATTTTTTTGATGCTTTTCGATGATGACGACACATTTGTAGTCTCGTTCGTATGATCGTTTCTTGATTATAATCTTATTACGAGTCTGATTATATTGATTTTTATATACCATTGCCATGTGTTCTGTATGCCGTTGAATTCAGCATCCATTTTCCTTTATTTTAGAATGGGATTTGTAAAACCACCCGCTATCAAGCGTCGGAGGGTGTCTATTAAGTATTGGGTCAGTCAAAAAACTCCTGTAATTATTTGAAAATAAACATCAAAATGCATTTGCATCATGTTGTTTAAATTTATAAAGGATGTAAATGTTTCTATGGTAAAATTATACAATTTAAAGTTCTCCGATTTAGTTGAAACTCTACAATATTAATAAAACAATCGTTTTTTATGCGTAGAAAACAAATATAAAAGTAAAAATGAAATTGAAAAAATTGGGCCATATATCTGTAGCCAATTCTTTACTAGGACGATAGATTAAAAAATCAATTTTTAAATTAATTAGTGTGTTCCATCATGACAAAGCCAGATTTTACATTACAATGCAAACTATGTGCTCAAAAAACTGAATTAGGATATTGTATCCTCTATGTATTGCACCATCTGACTATTTCTCGTTTCAATCATTACAGAATAATTTGACTGAGAAGATCAGTTTGATAAGTTGATCAGTTTGAGGACCTTAAAAATAAATAAAAATTAATTCAAAATTGAACTTTGACTGACCCAATAGATCATGCTCGTCCATACTCGATGTGTGAGTAATATTTTGTTTATTATATGTTGGGAGAAATATCATTGTGATCTTTTGCAAGCATTAGTTCCTTTATTTGATTTATAATCTAATCAAGTTGAGTTTATATCATATTCAATTGTTTGCTAATCAATATCTTCAGAATTACATTTGAGAATATCACGTAATATTTACCTTCTCCAATATTATGTAAATTTTTATGCATTAACCTAATCAAATGTATAT
Organism: Odontomachus brunneus; assembly: GCF_010583005.1. Taxonomy (NCBI): domain Eukaryota; kingdom Metazoa; phylum Arthropoda; class Insecta; order Hymenoptera; family Formicidae; genus Odontomachus; species Odontomachus brunneus. The sequence goes on from NW_022639546.1 coordinate 378,319, forward strand.
ACTATGATGCAATTATACTGCCCCAGTCTGAAAATCTATGACTGATCCAGTTTACTGATAAAATCATTAAAAACAACTTCTTTTAACAATCTATGCCATGTATATTGATTTGTAATTGTTTTAACAGGAGATGGAGAAGTCAGTTATGATTCATAAGAATCATGAGAGTGTTTCCAAGAATGGAAATTCATGTAAGTTGTAATTTATATTATATATCATTTTAAATTTAAAAGAAGAGCGTAATAGAATATATCTCAATATCACAATTAATATATGATGTATCATTCTTTATTTGATTTATAATCTAATCAAGTTGTGTTTATATCGTGCTCAATTGTTTGCTAATCAATATTTTCAGAATTATATTCGAGAATATCACGTAATTTACCTTCTCCAATATTATGTAAATTTTTATGCATTAACCTAATCAAATGCACATACTATGATGCAATTATACTGCCCCAGCCTGAGAATCTATGACTGATCCAGTTTACTGATGAAATCATTAAAAATAACTTCTTTTAACAATCTATGCAATGTATATTGATTTGTAATTGTTTTAACAGGAGATGGAGAAGTCAGTTATGGTTCATGAGAATCATGAGAGCGTTTCCAAGAATGGAAATTCATGTAAGTTGTAATTTATATTATATATCATTTTAAACTTAAAAGAAAAGCGTAAAAGAATATATCTCAATATCACAATTAATATATGATTTATCATCCTTTATTTGATTGATAATCTAATCAAGTTGGGTTTATATCGTGCTCAGTTGTTTGCTAATCAATATCTTCAGAATTACATTTGAGAATATCACGTAACATTTACCTTCTCCAATATTATGTAAATTTTTATGCATTAACCTCATCAAATGCACATACTATGATGCAATTATACTGCCCCAGCCTGAGAATCTATGACTGATCCAGTTTACTGATAAAATCATTAAAAGCAATTTTTTTAACAATTTATGCAATGTATATTGGTTTATAATCGTTTTAACACGATTTTAACAGGAAATGGAGAAGTCAGTTATGATTCATGAGAATCATGAAAGTGTTTCCAAGAATGGAAATTCATGTAAGTTGTAATATATATTATATATCATTTTAAACTTAAAAGAAGAACTTAAAAGAATATATCTCAATATCACAATTAATATATGATGAATCAACCTGCCCTAGTCAATCAGAATATACATGAAGAATAATGTTATTTCTGAAAAATATTAATTTTAATGAAATTATATAAATGGTTATGCATGTCCTAATTATAATATTATTTCAGATGTTTTCCTAGAAAATGGATGATGATAGAAAATAAATTTTGATCGTGAAGCAGAATGAAGAATTTTACTAAAAGTCCCGGGTTCGATCCCAGATGGAACCTAAAATTTTCATGCGCTCGTATCTCCTTCTCGGAGGCAAGTCCCTAAGAATATCTTTGCTACGAAGACCTCAAAATCTGCCGTTCGGAATTGGCGTTAAAAATGTAGGTCCCGTATGCCTGTGTTACGTATACCTGCGTGCACACCACAGGTATACGTAAAGAGAGGTAGGCGTTGGCGCTGTACTTGGACTGTAGCGTACCATTGGAAGGAAAGAAAATATATTTAAGGAGCAATTTACATTTGCATGGAAAAACAAAAATAAAATATCTCAATCATGTAAGTAATTAAAACTTTCTGATCAAATTATCAATACACTAAAGAGAGAACGTTACAAAACTATGTCTTTTCTATGATGATTTATTTAGTTATCCCTGTCTTACATATAAAATATGGTGATACAAATTATCTGATTTATTAATATATGTTACTCCTTGTGATTGTGTCATAAGTGACAAAAAATTAATGAAAATAATTTTTTTTTTTTCAGGAAAAACGAAAAATGTGAGATGCATGTGATAAGTGATAAATGTGTTTGTCTACAACAAGAAATTAAGAAAGACAGAACACATCTGCAATAATAATAATTGCAATAAATTCCTTTCACATTTGAGTAAGATTTTATATATTTTATTTTCTGATGCATTACTCTAACATAATGATTAAATCTAACAAGCATATGTCTGAAAATGCTTTGCTGCTAAGTTTTTTTTTACTTGATAATTGAATATTGAAACTATCGTAATCCTATATAAATATTCCGTATAATAAGAATACTTTGTGTTTAATTTCAGATTAGTATCAGCAGGCTATCTATATCAATGTAGTCGGTTATATCGCTTATGCAGATGCGATTTAAAGGTAAATACATTAAGATAAACGCTGTATTAATTTACATGAAGATTAATACTTTCAATTTTGCAAAAAACATAAATGATGATAAATTTATACGCTATAATGACAAATATGATTATATAACTTGCCCTCACTGATTCGGCGATAGATAAAATTTTAAATTTTCTTTTTATATATTCGATCAAATAATCGTTTCCTCCTTTATTGCAGATATATTAAATGTGGCCCCTAACATCCATACAAGATATTCCTATGTGATAGAGATAAAGGTAATAAGATATTTTATAAAATATATATTTTATATATTTTGATGAATTTTTTAAATATTTTCGTGATAAATAATAAATGTGTTTGTCTACAACAAGAAATTAAAGAAGACAGAACACATCTGCAATAATAATAATTGCATTAAATTCCTTTCACATTTGAGTAAAATTTTATATATTTTATTTTCTAATGTATTATTCTAACATGATGATTAAACCTGACAAGCATATGTCTGAAAATACTTTGCTGCTAAGTTTTTTTTACCTGATAACTGAATATTGAAACTATCGTGATCCTATATAAATATTCCGTATAATAAGAGTACTTTGTGTTTAATTTCAGATTAGTATCAGCATGCTATCTATATCAATGCAATCGATTATATCGCTTATGCAGGTGCGATTTAAAGGTAAATACATTAAGATAAACGCTGTATTAATTTACATGAAAATTAATACTTTCAATTTTGCAAAAAACAAATAATGATATAAATTTATACGCTATAATGACAAATTGATTATATAACTTGCCCTCACTGATTCGGCAATAGATAAAATTTTAAATTTTCTTATGTATTCGATCAAATAATCGTTTACTCCTTTATTGCAGATACATTAAATGTGGCCCCTAACATCCATACAAGATATTCCTATGTGAGAGAGATAAAGGTGATAAGATGTTTTATAAAATAGATATTTTATATATTTTGATGAATTTTTTAAATATTTTCGTGATAAATGATAAATGTGTTTGTCTACAACAAGAAATTAAAGAAGACAGAACACATCTGCAATAATAATAATTGCATTAAATTCCTTTCACATTTGAGTAAAATTTTATATATTTTATTTTCTAATGCATTATATTCTAACATGATGATTAAACCTGACAAGCATATGTCTGAAAATACTTTGCTGCTAAGTTTTTTTATCTGATAACTGAATATTGAAACTATCGTGATCCTATATAAATATTCCGTATAATAAGAGTACTTTGTGTTTAATTTCAGATTAGTATCAGCATGCTATCTATATCAATGCAATCGATTATATCGCTTATGCAGGTGCGATTTAAAGGTAAATACATTAAGATAAACGCTGTATTAATTTACATGAAAATTAATACTTTCAATTTTGCAAAAAACAAATAATGATATAAATTTATACGCTATAATGACAAATTGATTATATAACTTGCCCTCACTGATTCGGCAATAGATAAAATTTTAAATTTTCTTATGTATTCGATCAAATAATCGTTTACTCCTTTATTGCAGATACATTAAATGTGGCCCCTAACATCCATACAAGATATTCCTATGTGAGAGAGATAAAGGTGATAAGATGTTTTATAAAATATATATTTTATATATTTTTTTTAACGCGTGCGAATTTTTTAAATATTTTTAATAATTAATAATGCAAGTATGAATTGTTTCAACGCGCAAAATCTTTGCGATAGATATTTTAAATATTTGTTATTTTTTTTTATATGATGTGTACGATATACGCTATGATAAAAAATGATATTGGCTAAATGTTTCGCTGAAACAATGGATAAATGATGCAAGTTGCAGTTTGAACGTGTCATTAGTTAACTGCTTGTTCTATTTCTTTTTCTAGAGAGACAAAGCTGTAAAAAAGTGAAGTAATAATATAATAAAAGAGGAAATAAATAGCGGATGTTGCGTAGAAACACGATTCTTTTATTAATTATAACTTTTATATTACGTCTAAGGTACAAAATACGAAATAATATGCGTTCCCTTTGGACTAGATACCCATTCCACATAAACGTAACAACAACAGCGCAAGACCGCACGAAAATGGTATTGCGAATTTACATCTTATCAATCCTGATCGACGGCATACTAGCATTGTCCGAAACGCGCAAGATTTAATCCATATGTAAGAAAACCTCTTCCGTTCTGTTTGTTTTCTCGTTTTATACTCGAGGGTGCATATATGTATACAATACGCCGTGGAAAACAAACGTGATTATATAACAAGGAAAATAACTAGGATGAGAATTTGAGACTAGGAATTCTGATCAGAAATTTTTTCAGCCACGAACATAGTCGTAATGCCTCATTTTTAGCTCTTGAACGCCCGAACTCTAATAATATTACTAACATAATGTAGCTAAATATCGAAATTAATGTTAAACTTTAAGTGAATTCACGTTATAATAAATCTTAATCGATTTACACAGAGAGCAGACAATCTAGTGTCCGGTGCATACAATGCAAGGACGCGAGAAGTACATTCGCGCGGGTATAATATAATATAATCGCACTATAATACATAACGAAGTGTGTACCGGACAGGTTGTCAGTCCTGACTGCTAATCGATAGCGTGTAAAGATTCGAAAAGGTATCTTCTCTTATAATCTAAGTCGCGCCGACAAACAGCTCGCGATAATATAATTCTATTGTATCTAAAATGTGCAGTGCTATACGACTGTGTCGTACGTTATAAAAATTACACGCTCGCGCGAGTTGGTCGCGTCCGTATTCTCGATAATCGTCGGCCGCGTCGAACGAAGGCCGGTAGAATGGAAACTCGGTGTTCTCGTCCTCGACACATATCGTTCTCGAAACATCGCGGCGCCGCATGAGCAAGAAATTTCAATATTCGAGTGTTCCATAGGGTGAACGAATTAATTGATATCGCGACCGCACTTCCTCTATGAATCACATTGAATGTTGTTGGTGGAAATTTTTCCGTCAGGTAGCGCAGATATAAATTCTCAACGTTGCTGATGATTCGAAATGTTGCAAGACTCGATAGACTCGCGCGAAAGAAACTTGAATGTCAATGATCGATAGTTAAAATCTTCCTCTCGCTATTAATATCGTTCCTTAATTTATAATATCTTCTTCGATTTCACGAGTATTCCCGAATTCGAATCTTATAAGTTTATACATATATGATACGAAATAACTCCTCGAAAAATTCACAGCCTTTAGAAACATTTCGAATGCATCTGCGACGACACTTGCGTCGATATGGATAGACAGTATTTTCGCCGACACACCAGGGTCTCAGGAACTTGGTGTATATCCTTCGTGCCCAACACTCGGTTCACAAGTGATGCTAGGCTGTCGTACGGTCGAAAAATTACGAACAAGCTCTGTACCCGTCAATCTGCTTTAGAAAGAACGGTTTTGCCTTATTGGTCTCGCAAAAATGGAAAAAGTTGATGGCCTTCACTCCTGAATTAACCGACATTCATGCATATTTTTGTTACGGCGCCACTCTTATGAGTGACCGCTAGCACCTTTCCCGTAAATATTTATACGAACTGTGTAATGTCGCAGTTCCACTCGCTATATCGATACGCTATACAACATATCTACATTGAGCACGCGATCCGCCAGTTGTCACAACTGAAGCCGGTAATCCGTGATAGGATCGAAGTCCTTCTGGTGGGTGGAATTTGAAGCCATCACATATCCCCATAGTCGCATGGCGGTCGCGCAGATCTTTTGTATCTCACGCACCTCCTCAAAGTCTAAATCCGCCCGCCAGTGGAAAGGCGCGACTTTGGAATTTCGGAAGGTACTCGACACACCACCCACGTCGTTCTTGGTGTGCGTGTCCAGGAATCGTTTCACATTCACATGAAAGTCCAAGCCGTAAAAATTGTAAAGCTCCTTTACGTGCTTGTAGGGGTCCACGGATAGGTCTTCGTAGCGTACCACTCTATAAAAAATTCAGCGTTTAGACTGTCCCGTTAACGTAAACGTAACTTGCATAGGACACGATTATTACCAGTAAATACTATCGAATAAATCTTTATAGCAGATATTATCTTCAAATAATTGATCAAGTAACACTACAATTATAATCTTATGAGAATAGTACCTGAATGAATGAGGATATTTCCTCGAGAGCTCTACCGCCGCGATAAAATCCGACACCATATCTGCGCAAACCAGATTCGGGTCGGAGCAGTCGGGCTTGGCGGGACACCATTCCCTGTGTTTTCTAGATTGCAAAATGCCCCTCGGATCACGAATAAGTAGGACTAATCGCACGTTTAAACTGCAACGTGAATGAGTGCATTTTTACAGACCGAAACAACATGATATCCATAGCCAACGTCTAAAGAATGTTTACTAAATTAAACATATTTCTTTAGATATTTCTGAATATTAATACGCTCATCATGCCCTTAATGCTGATTCCTTACTTTTCTTCAGCTAACAGCCTTTCCGCTACACGCAGCCTCAATCGCACAAGCTTCATCGACTGGAAAGGAAACAACCGGCAGAATTTGGATACGAAACGCGGATCCCAGCAGATACGTTTATGCGCCTGACACTGTCGCCATAAGTGTGTGTTGTGATTGAAAACCCAGGGATGAGTCTTCCCATAATTCAGGTAACGATCTGCAGCACAATTGCAATCGCATATAATCGTTAATTTTGCGACAAGGCGCGATCGCGAAATATAAATTAACAGAGTGTGAAGTTACCGAGTTCTTTGAATTCACATTTCAGTAAAGAGATGATCTTCGTTAGGGACTCATCGGCGAGCGGCGGTCCTCTGATCTGCACGATTCCGTAATCAAGCAACGGCTCGTAGTGATAAAAGTTTGCCGGATGAGCGTTGACCACATCGCCAAGGAACGTGCTGCCACTTCTCCAACTCGTCAAAATTACGCTTTTCATAGGTCTACCTCCTTGTTCCATCACCAGATCTTCGAGTTTGCTGCAACAAACGAGAGGTTTAACATTCTCTATCTTAACTTTCACTTAAAACGTTTCTGAAGGTAACGTCCCAATGATTTTTTACCTCACGTTTATCCCATATTTTCCGTTTGGATACTCATAATTTTCCATATCCCGTTTAATCGCCTTTCTTTGCTGATCGACCACTTCCTGAATTTCGTTGATTGTTGCATTGTCCGCGGATCCTGTGATATATGCCTATAAATTAGATTGATCAGATTACGAAAGAGAAATATTTCACTACAATATACAAATATACAATATGTTAGCAACATTACAAATAAATTCAGCGTTAGAGAACATAACTTTGAAATGAATATGCAACATACGTTTCTTAAATACGGAGCAGGAAGAAGTAACGATTTTATAATTGCATAGAAGCGAATAAACTTTTATAGAAGAATGTTAATCAGTGTATCAACCTGCTATTTTAACAAATCTAAAACTGTAAATCACACAAATAATGTATAATTGCGGCTATAAAGATTGACACACAGTTTTCTTCTCGACATGTTTTCGAACTTATGATTAGAAAAACTATGTCCTCGAACTTTTCAAAGACAAATTCTTCCGTCGAATGGATTCTAAAATGTACCAAAAACAAGTGTATCAACCTTTGTGGCCGCGATGTTAATCTATTATATTTACAGTAGCCGTTTATACTTCCACCTATTTGTTGTCAAAAAGAGATTTAAATATGTATAATAGGTTTGTGATGAGAGTATCACTTATCTTTTGTGTTTTAAAGCAAGCAAAGCGGAAAGTTATTTACTAACGTTATTTTAAAGCAGAGAGAATAAGTGGCAAACACAAGTAATGCATATAATAAACAAATACTTTGTTAAATTAGCACAATTTACACAATAAACTTCAATACGAGATTATATATAATAAAGATAAAATCTACAGTAATGCGAGGAAACTTTATCGAGGATATATGCTGTTTTCTTGTGATTTTATCATTTGTTTATAAAATTTTATAATATGTCTATATATGTCTATATCTATAATATAAAATTTAATAAAATCTTCCGTTATCAGTTAATGAAATAATATAAAAACAAATCATATTGAAAATGATCCGTAAATTTCTTATGCAATATAACTTATCAATACTGATAAGGTGTAACATTAAATTTAAGAAAAATAAACGTCTCTGAAAATAAAAATAAAATAAAAAGTAAAATATCCTGACCTACGTTAATGTTTCCATCAATATAAAGATAAGATAAGACTCTCTAACACTGTGCTTAATAAAAAGCAATAATATTTACACATTACATTGATACACACGTGCATACCTGGCTTACCGTTACTGGCTCTTGAATTTTTGTAGTCCGTGGCCTTATCTCAACATCCTACATCGAAGAAGAAAGCATCGACGTTTTAGCGTTTTCGTTTGTGCGTCTGCATTGCGAACACGAATGTATCTACCACTGATGTGACATAGGATAATGATCTTTCTCCCTCTTTCTCGGTCTAAATAGCGTGTGTTAATGTTTATTGGAGATGCATAAGTGCAAGTACCGATGAGTATGCCGTGAGGCTATAAATTGTTACACTAGTTTAAAAAGTGAAAGTGTATATTACTAATTAGTGCTAATCTACGAGCATGCCGACTTTTCGATAAGTAATTATAAGTGTTTTCCGGATTGTCGTTAGATTTCAGAAGAGAAGAATTCGTGTCCTTTGATATTTCACAGATAATGAATCAGTTATCAGTTCATTATTCAGCTGATTATAAAAAAACACTACACTTTATTGTATTAATATTATTTATCGAGGAGTGCTCTCAAGTGTACTCCAATTCTCAATTAACGTGAGTCTGACTTCAAATTGAATTATGAGATTATGAAACCAAGATTCGACACGGTATATAAGTATGTTATAAGAATATTTAGCGCACATCTCTGGAGAGGTATTCCGACATTCTGTAACGATAGTCCTGAAACAACGTGAGAAAAGGGAGCAGGAGAAGAGATGGCGACAGAAGGAGAAGAAGAATCATCAATCTCTTATGTAGTCTGTACGAGAGTATCGTTAGTATGTGAAGAGAGAGAGAAAGAAAGAGTTGGATAAAAAGTTAGGTGCGAAAGTTAGAATTTACCATCGGAAAGAGCGTGTTTGGCGTGACTCAATTTTAGAGCAATCTCCACCTCCGAATTTTTACTGACCGATATCACCGGCTGCAGTCGATGCTCGAGGTAGCTGCTGTAGCGCTGATTAAACGCTAGGAAGAAGATGCAGACAGACGCCAGGCCTACCAGACCATAGAAACTCAGCCGCCTCGACATCCTTATTCCTATAAAGCGCAGCAACTTAAAAAGATAAAAATAATTTATACATATTGAGTGATATATACGCGGGAGGGGAGCGGATTCAATTATAACCCAAATTAATACCCTTGCGGTTACAACAAAATATTTAATTCATGTCGTGTAGCGTCGAAACAAAACGTTGCAAAAATGCAGCAGCAATTAATAATAGAGTGCCGGAGATGGAGTCATTTTGACTTCTTTAAAGTCTTCTTATTGTCGCTATTTCTGTTTCTCGTGGTTTAGGAAAAAAATATTTTTCCTGTAATTTTTAATTATATTCTTAAAATGTTCATAAGTTATTAATATGAGTAATGAGAAACAAAGAAAATCTTAAGATGTTAGAATCGCAAGTAATCAAAATGATTTTTTAAATTATTTTTTTTTTTTAATTATGATTTATAGTGATTTTCTGAGAATCATTTATTCTCATAATTCTAAGAATTATTTATTTTCGGGCATTCTAGCATTAAGTCGTATCTTTATTCCGAGGAGAAAACACAAGAGTGATTCACTTTATCATAATGACGATCGGCGTTAGTAAACGATACATCAAGATAAAGCGCGTGACATAACGTGATAAGCAGTCGTCATCACTATCAAAGCATTATATAAAAAAAAATGTTCATTTTTATATCTTCTATATTTCTGAAGAGTTTGTTGATTCAACTTCTTTACATACTTTATGGTAACTTGATCACACATAGAAAATTTAATACAATTAAATACAATTTAATACAATTTAATACAAACTCATTACATGAGTTAATGCACTTCACGAGTTAAATACTTCACTGTAATCTATTCGATACTTTGTAACATATATGTGGGCAGTGATTGAATTCTTATTTAACTGTTATTTTAATCACCACTCAGAGTATAATGTATGCAACAAGGAGGGATAGCGAAAGGTCCATGTTCAATATCCTATTGACGTGAAGTGAGCCGCGGTATTCGATAAACAGTGATCGAGTCCCGCTGCTATAAATCATTTGCGATAACAGCATCGCGTTACGCCATTTATTAAAAAAAGAAAGCACGGCCCCTCATGGGATCGTCAAATGATTTGACTCTACGTTCATGAATACTTTACTAATCGTGATAATATTTAATATTCGTGACTATGGAAGACTGAGCGGCGGTATGAGCTTAATTAACTGAAGATTGCGATAAAAAGAGTAAAAGGAGTTTCTTGCCTCTTTGCAATTCGGCGATAACGGGGGCGCGATAAGGTCGCGGCGGCGGAACGATCGATTGAAATTAATTGCGGTAACGGGGACGCGATTCGTCTCACCTTCTGTGGAACGAGATCCTCCGCTAAATAAAACCTCGTCATCGTCCGTGCCAACGGCAATTCTTCATATCACTAAAACCAAACGCTTTTCGCTAGTATCTAATAGCGATAGGCAGCACAGTGATAAAACATCCGCAGGCAACTGTCAAACGCGTCGCTGGATCGACTCGACTCGTAAAAATAATGCACTTCGTGACGCAAAATTGAAAAAGAAAAGGAAAAAAAAACATTAACGCTTGAATTCAAAATTAGAACTCTTGAATTTTTGAACATTCGAAAAAAGCAATATGGCGGGCACGAAATTATAAGCGCGTTACGCTTCTAGCGCTCGGTTCGAGTTTCGTACGACGTTCACGTCAATCGATCTTTCGATTATTTAAGTTGACTTCGCACCATCGACAGAGAGAAAGAGAGAAAAAGAGAGAATTGGCTGAGATATCGTTGCTTCTCTGTTCTCTCTTAATTACAGTTCCGACTGGTCCATCTATAGTACGCGTGCAGAATAGAGTATAGTCGACTGCGGTTATCGGCGGCAACGACGGTGATCGCGGCTGACGTGGTGCGGTAGGACAGCCGATAAAACTTTTTTACGACTCGGGAAAGGAAAAGGGAGGATGATCGAGTTCGCGGATGTATAATCGACTCGCGAAATTACACTCGCGGTTCCGCAATATCGGCACAGTCGAGCGGCACTCGGAAAGACGGATGGTTTCGAGCAGCGGCTACGACGACGGGCAGCAAAAAGCGCGGTGGCACGCGCGCGATTTGCGACGAACTTCAGCCTCGTCAGAAGCGGGGCGGCGGACGTACAAATTCCGCCGCTAACTGTTGATACCGCGAAATTATAGTGCGATAAGCTGATTGTTACGCGATTTCGCAAGCTGCCGGGCGGGGACGAGGCTCCCCTCTCACGCTCTCGCTCCTACAGTCCCGCTCTAAGCTTCCTCTCTCTTTCGCTCTCTCTCTCTTTCTCTCTCCCTTTCTCTTTCTCTCTCGCTCGTGTTACATTCGCACACACCGGCGGAACGGAAATGCGCCTCCCGTCTTCGTTTCTCTTACCTTGGAATTGCGCTCGTGCACTCGCTACTGCACATTCGACCGCAATAACAACAATGGCACATTCGACAACAATGACGGCGATAACGACGCGAGGATGTTCGTCATGCCGCTCAATGCCGAGCGGGTTGTTGAGACGGCTGCAGGAGTCGCGGGAGGTCGCGACTCATCACGAGGACGTAAGGACTACATGCGACACGATGTCGACGATGAGCGACGTCCATCGCGACAGCCGACGACGATCGGTGGCCTACTAACGGGCGGTTGACTCACTCGGCCACACTCCGTCGGCGGCGGTAGAGCCGTATTGCGGCTCGTGCCAGGCGCGGCGCGCCATTTAGGCGCAATACAATATACCGTGGTGGTGTCACGAGGTCTGTTCGTTACCGCTGCACTTCGCACACTCCGCTCTCCTTCCCTCTTTCGTTAGTATGGAGAATGGGGAAGAGAGAGAGAGAGAGAGAGAGAGAGAAAAGGAGAGGAAGAGAGAAATCCGTTTACCTGCATTGCATCTTAAACGGGGAGAGCGGCGGGAAACGGAGCAGCCAAAACGAACGTACTTCGAGGCGTGACGTATAAGAGCCGGATGCAGATATATCGAGGATGCCTCACGTTATGGATCGTGGACGTTTCTCGTTTTGGACATGAATTAGGTGTATTTTTTATACGTACGGTTTTACCTCTCCGAAAAGGCTCCGATATCATTAAATATTATACGCAATTTTAATAGGTTTTAAATGCGGAATTTTATACGCAAAATTGCATGCGTTAGCTTAGGTTAGGTTAGGTTATCAATCTAAAGGTCAGACAATATTGATTGCCGAAAGTTAGTTACGATGTATTTATGAAAATACTGAGTTCGCGATATCTCATCGCGAGCGTTAGCAAACGTGCGATATTTCGTAGCTATCTTTTCTTCCAGCAATCGATAATCATACAAGCGACATCTCAATCGAAATGTCACTTGGTTATTCCCAAAAGCGACAATTATCGATAACGCGCCAGCTTCCAAGGCGCAGTTTAATCCGTTTCTCACGTGTTTTTTTGAACGCGCGCGAATGTAAACGAGCGAACGAGCAGTTTCGAAGAGAACGGATGAAATTTCAAATCGCTCGGTAGCCGGTTACGAGTCGTCGCGCTACCTAGTACACTCGACCGCCGTGCAGTGGCGTTAGTGGCGCCGCGCAACTTGTCGCCGTGCGCCTCGCAGCGAGCTTCAGTCGGATGCTGTTGCTTGAGCGGCACATTGGTGTTTGCGGGGAGGATCGTCTCGCAGCACGCGCGCGCGCGTCGTTCTTCTCCTTTCCCTCTTCCTCTGACGGACATGACGCGCGAACTGTAGCAGTTTTTGTCCAGCCGAAGGGTATCAGTCCATTTCTAACTTCTCGCTTATCCGTCGCGTTCTCACCCATTACCGCTCTCACGACGCACACGCTAACATACGTACTCTCTCTTTCTTTCTTTCTCTCTCTCTCTCTCTCTTCCTCTCTCTCTCTCTCTCTCTCTCTCTCTTTCTCTCTTCCCCTTATCCTCCCAGTCTCCAACCCCTCCTTCCCACCGGAGCAAGCCGAAAACTCGTTATGCTCCGGGTTTCTCGTCCCGAACCGGTAACACTTCGTGATTAGCGCGCGCGCACGCGAAAGAAAGAGAGAGAGAGGGAGGAAGAGAGAGAGAGAGAGAAAGATAGGAGAGAGTGAGTGAGAGTGAGAGAGTGCCCGATCTTCGACCATCGTCGCCCTCGCCTCCCTCGCGTGGTGTCGTTCGAGAAGCCGTGAAGAGCGCGCGAGGGAAATAAAACGCGGGTCGCGTTTCCCGACGAGATGCGCCGCATCGCCGTGCCGTCGTGGTTCTTCCCCTCGTGAGGACGTGAACGGAATATCGCGTCGCGACGAAGCCGGAGGTTTTCGGGAGGTGCGTCTGGTCACTCCACGGCCGCCGGCTACTGCTGTTACTGCTGCTGCTTGACGTTGCGACCAGGAACGGCCCCGTATCGGAGGAGGAGAATCGGCAGCCGGGAGGATGCGCAGCTGAACGGATTATTGGTGAGTACTGCTCCCAAATATCCTTCGCACTGCGAAGCTCTCTATCGTTACAGACGCGAGCCTACAAGATTCAAAGATCATCATTCTCGCGATTCAATATCAGCGATGTCATGAACTCTAATGAAGTTTTATCTACAATATTTTCCTTGCTTCCTATTTTTTTCTCCTTATCTCTGTCTCCGACTCGAACCTCAAGCTTTAAGCCAGAAAAGACACAAGACGAGAAACAGGAGGCAAAGAACACATTGCAGATTAAGCTTAAGTGCCATGTGCAGCATGATCGGTACGCGGGAAGGCTTGTGTGTTTGTTTCGTCACTTTGCGCCTCTGCGATCTTGTTTTTCTTTCTACGACCTTGCGCGTATTTTGCGCCATCGTGCGAAATTTCAGGGTGTCCACACGTTAGAAAATATTTACGTCTTTCAGATACGGTAAACGTTAAAATCACGTGGCCGGGTCTAAAGATGAAACTGCGCACTCGCGTCATTCACCGTAACGCTATTCACCGTAACGTTAGGTAATATGCGATGTTATTTTTTAATAAATAATGTTATTTGAATAACGATGGACGACGGGTGATGGTAGTCATCATATGTGGGATTCTGTGCCGCATCCTGCCAATATCGAAAAATGAAAGAATGATTCAATCTTAGGATCAAGTTGTAAAGTCTTCCATTTTTTAAGAAGTTAGACCGTTTTTTGACAAGTTAGACTTCAAAAATTTCGATTGTGCAATAAGCAGTTGCGTCTTTAGACACGATCATGTGACTTTACCATGTTTAAAAGACGATATTGCAAAAACTGTTGTTTGCGGCAGAAGCGTGTACGTAATGTATGACATTCGCGGATATAAAAACAAGCAGACCATTACAAACAGGTGTTTTGAAAGCAGGATTGCGATATGGTTTGGCGTTGCCTCGAACCTCGCATATTATATATACCTTAAATAATTTCCCGAATGTTTCTGAATTTGATTGTAATAATAGAAGTTCTCTCTTGAACGAATTTAAAACTGACTTCTCCTTAGAAAACATATACGTAGGCATCGATGGTTTCGGAATTACGAACAACTATCGGTCGGTTTTTCAATGATAGTTTAAACTTAGATTTCAACTTAAACTCTGTTTAAACAAAACAAACGCATTGTTAGAATAAAGTTTAAACTTGAATCCAAGTTTAAACTGCCATTGAAAAACCGGTTCTAACAGAGACAATTTCGTATTCAAGACTGTAAAATGAAATGTTACGATTTCATATAAAATTTATTGCAAAATAATGAATCTGATATTTATTGCCTACGTAATTAATTTTTTAACACAAATGGAGCCATAAACTTTGAGATGTGTTCCTATCGATAAATAAACTTACACGTGACATACTTAACATACACATACACACATACATGACTAATCAGAGCCCGCTGAGTAAGCCATTGCTCGGCATTAAGAGACACGGCGATTTAAGATTTTGCATTGATTCAATTCGTCGCGCAAATTAAGTAACGATTAAGTCGAATTAATCTCAGTTACGTTATGCGGATTGAATTACGTTCTGACAGCTTGCATGATTGGCTCCACTTAAATTCCACGTGTCTTCAACTTTTTCAATTCGAAGGCTAACTCTAGACTATTACTCGCCTTTTAATAAAGTATTTTACATTTTCTTTTTAAACATACCCAGGCAGACATGTACACATTTAGATGTGTATACATTTAGCAATAAATTTATCAGTCGGTTTGTAAAAATTGCATTCTTATAAGTGGTTTATATGGCACTTATATTTATTACATAGAATGACGAAATAGAAATACGAAAAAATATCAAAGAAATTATAAAAATTTGCTCGAAGTAGTATGTTATATAAAGTATAACATGAAAACCTGAACTTTAAGTAAATTTCTTTCTACATCGGTAGAATTCATCATTGTATGATGTAGATTCAATGCTTGATGCAGTGTACTTGTCATTTCAATGTAACTAAACGCGGAGAAAAATAATTTTGTTCTTTTAACAAAATCGTCGTTGCTATTGTATATTCGTAGTGACATCAAAAAAATTTAGTTGACGTAACTAAGTTTACAAATTATTCGTTATCAGAGCAGAAGTAATTTCGTTGCGAGGATAGAAAAAATTTGTTGAGTATATTTGTCCTAAGAATCACGTTAATTTGCTATTGATGCAAAATAATGTATCCTTAGCAAATTTATTTGCTATCGGAGCAAAACTGCAATTGTTTATATAAATTCATTATGGTTCTTATAGCAAAATAATTTGTAGATTCAGCAAATTATATCTAGCAAATAATGATTAATACTCTTAGCAAATCTTTTTGCTGTCCATATAATAACGAAAAGATTTTGCTAGATCAGCAGAAAATTTACTGGGCCAGCAAATTATTTTTCTCCGTGAAATAATCGTAAAGTTTCCATCATCAATTGTCTTACGTTGTGATGATCATGAAAGTCTATCTGGGTAGTTTTATTTACTATTCCTTCTCCTTGTAAATTACTCGACAGAAAGATTCTAAGAGCAAATAATTGAAGAATGGGAAAGATGAATATTAGTAGCCAGTATTAAAAAAAGATTCTTCAATTATTTGCTCTTAGAACCTTTCTGTCAAACAATTTACAAGGAGAAGGAATAGTAAATAAAACTACCCAGATAGACTTTCATGATCATCACAACGTAAGACAATTAATGATAAAAACTTTTTAACTTTTTAATCCTTACAAACCTATGGTACAACCTATAGTATAAACAAAGTAAACAAGGAGATACAAACCTATAGTATAAACATTTATTTTTTTTTTTTTAAGTTAGACACTAAGTTCACATTGGCTGAAAACTTTACGATTATTTCACGGAGAAAAATAATTTGTTAGTTCAGCAAATTTTCTGCTGGTTTAGCAAAATCTGTTATATATATATATATATATATATATATATATATATATATATATATATATATATATATAT
>NW_022639546.1:395294-414668 GCF_010583005.1 Odontomachus brunneus
TGTTATATATATATATATATATATATATATATATATATATATATATATATATATAGTAATCTAGGGTTAATCTTCCTACCGAGGAGGAAATCGAATGCAGTCCGTCCATATTTTCGTTTGGAAGGAACGAAAATCGCGTTTTTCGAGATGTCTCGGTCGTTCATGAGTGATACTTACAATGACGAAAACTCGTTACGACGAACCGCGGCGGATGCCGCATCACTTCTACTGTGAATCGGCGCTTCGTTATACCACGTAACAGTAGCTGGATATTCAATGAGACCTCGTTATAGCGAAAATTTCATTTCACTGGCAGTTGTCGTCGTGGCAACATTCCGCTGCATTTTCATCCGCTTCCGTCGCTCGCCGTCCAACAATACGCTGCTGTGTATCTCGCTCACGACTGAGATAAGCGATAACTGCCGTGACCACCGATTTATATATAGTCGTTAATTATTTTTTTCCTTCCAAATAGCGCGCCGATCCTCTCGCGATCACATAGACGTACGAACTGGGAGGATAAGGCAAAATTTCTGAAGATATGAAAAATGGCAATGGTGGTATATTGATATTTTAATTAGTTCACGCGTGTTGAAAGTTAGCGTTTAATTAGCGAAAATTCTACGTGATAATATATATGTGTTAACATATCGCGAAAATGTACATATCAGTGAAGTGTCGCTGATAAAAATAGAGACGTGAGTCGGAAGAAATTGGAGCTACTAATTGAGTGTGGAGGGTCCCAAAGGATCACATTTCGCTTTATTATTACTTGGTGAAGTCGTGAAATTTTCTTGGGGATTAAAATCGACGTAAAATTGGTCAAAGTATATATTTGTAAGTGTAAAAGAAATAATGATAATTCTAAAAACGCGCGTGAAACAGCTTCGCTGTTTGTGCAATTCCTTTTACATCTATAGTGAGAGAAAAAAATATAAGAAGTAGTAAATATTTATTCGGTGGGTATATTATTTACTTGTACTAACATAAAATATATTTTATTTAAGAAAATATACACATTTTCTCAAAATCTTAAGAGAGACCTTTAATTTTTCATGAAAGCAATTGTTTATTCAGTTTAAATAAAGAAATTACGAAGTTTGAATAAAAGAATTAAATTAAAAGAAAATTAAAAAGAACTTAAACTGAAGTAAATGTGTGTTATTAGCACTCACCAAATAAATATTCATTATTTTATGGATATTTTTTCTCTCAGCGTGCACACAGCTTGTCCAATTTGAGCTAAATTTCCCCTCGAGGTAAATTCCATTGCGTCCTTTCAGCGTCCGATCTTAAATATTTTCGTAACCGCGTAACTGATTCTTTAATTAAAATCTTGAGGTGAAACTCACTGAAGACTAAATGACAACTAGAATTACGTCATTATCTATTGACAATTCCGCTGCTTAATTAATTCCCGGATTCCTCGAATCCTTCCTCATTCAAGAACTATTTATCTCAACTTTTTTTTTAATGGAAAAAAGAGTCGTACCAAGTTGGTCGAAGAGTTTCTTTGGTCAATAGGAGCGAGAATTTCCGAGTCGAAATTAAAAATGCACTTCAAATCTCACTAATATCGATTTGTGTATTCAATAATACTCTTTGGACTGCAAATTCTATCCTGAATCTCCTGACGCATTCTTTTTATTTTCATCTAACTTAGTTATTGCGTTAAATTTAAAAACTTTTCCTTTTCACATTTCTTGAATTTCCAAATCTACCGACATTTTTGATGCCAATAAAAAATAGTAACAAATAGATGAAGAAAAATTCGCTTCGTTATACTTACGTACTAATTTTTGTTAAATTATTTAAGGGCTCCTGGCCCCTCGCATTGTCTATCTCTTTTTACTGACGTCAGAAGCGAGGAAATGCACGCTAAAAATTCTTGCGAAATACATTAAAATAAAAATATATATCTATAAAGTAACATTTGTAATTGATTAAACAAATTTGTAAGATATCCCACTCTCCTTTTGCTCTAACAATCAATAATTTATTGTAAATTAATCTGAATAGAAATAGACGAAAAAATAAGTCAAGAAGATGAATTGTATGTCACGTAAATTTACGACAAATTATTGATTGTTAGAGCAAAAAGAGAGTACACGGAATATCTTACAAATTTGTTTAATCGATTGCAAGTGATACTTTATGGATATATATTTTTATTTTAACGTACAATATTTCGCAAGAATTTTTAGCATGCATTTTCTCGCTTCTGACGTCATTAAAAAGAGATAGACAATGCGAGGGGCCAGGAGCCTTATCATCTATAGTCCGCAGCTAAATAATTTACACAACTAATACACTTTGTTCATTGAAGTTGAAAGTAAGGATTAAATATCGATATAGGATATTGAGATAATGAAATATTAAATTGCTCCGCAGAAGAACGTATATATAGCGCTGTATCTTTTGAGATTTTTCATTTGATACTTCAAGCGCGATGAAATTTTCAAGATTAAAGTTGAGCTAAATTTCGCACATAAGTACACGTATGCGCGACTGATTACTGTTGTCTGATAACCGCGCGATCCACTCGGTGTGCGGTGTTCGATTCCATTGTTCGATCTCTATTATAGTTTGATACGCGTTGCGGAAAGTTTCACGAACACGTAATCGCGTTTTGCTCGTCCCACTGCAACGCGAAACATTCGCACGAAAGATCGCGTCGGCGTGGATCAGTTTTCGTTGGCGACATGGAAATAATTCAAATGCAATTACCCGTAAGCGGGATCTATAAGCGGACTCTAGGGAGCGTATGCGACAGTGCCGGCAAAATCAATGCGAAAGACTAGTGACCCAATTGTGTGACTTGAAATAATCTTTATAGCAAAAAAAAATTGACCAACCACTTAATAAAAGTCAAATTCCGGCAAAATCACTGCGATAATTGACCGATATTCCCGATTCCCTGAATCTGAGAATAATCTTTCTAATCTAAGAAAGAGAGATTATAAAACAGCTCGAATAAAGGTGAAATTTTGAACGTGCTTTTGAACAGCATAGCATCAAATAGCATCATGCTAATTGCACCAAATTTAAAGAAAAGACTGAGGAAAATACGGATTAGAATGAAATATCTAGGGGAATTGAATTTTATATATAAAATTAAGGAACATTGTTCGAGTCTCAAATGGGGGTGAATCGTAACGATACTGCTCGATTCAGTTCGAAGTTCCTATACCTTAGGGTGTAAGGAACTGACATCTCAATTTAAGGAAGTGGTTCAGAAATGACACTATTGTCTTTCGAAAGAGAATAATGCCAAGAGAGAAAGTCTCGCGTCGCGCGAAAGAAAGAGAGGGAACGCGAGGCGCGCTGCACCTTTCGCGAGACACGCTGTATATGTCGGTCGAATCTATTTCTGTGCCGGCGTGTTGTCAATCGCGTGCACCTAGCTAGCTCGGTCACCGTGCTATCGGGCCCCTCGAGAAGCGTGAAAGGGAGGGTCCAAAGTAGTGGAAGCGGTCTCCATCGCCAAAGTGTCGCGAACGCCGGGCGATCTCTCTTCCCGAGCGTTTCGTCTTGAGCGAAGGTGTCGATCGAGCTACGTTGGATCTTCACAGGATCGCGGTCGATTGAACGGGAGACATATTTCAGAAGTATCAGCTCGAAAATCGATTTCCGACGAAGGTAGCGAGCAATGTTATTTCACTTAATTTTTCTAAACGCTTGCAGAAAGAGCCGACAAGTTGCTTAGACCCGTATTAAAGCTTGATCTACGATGTGTCCTTTGCTTCTTGCTTCTTTCTCTTTATCTCTTTCTGACTCAAACCTTAAGCTTTAAGCTTGCTCTACAATATGCTCTTTGCTTCCTGCTTTTTTCTCTTTATCTCTTTTTGACTCAAACCTTAAGCTTTAAGCCAGAAAAAGATAGAAGACAAGAAACAGGACGCGAAGAGCACATTGTAGATTAGGCTTAATAGTTGTTGCTTGAAACTTGTTTTGAGTGAGACACTCAGATTTGAATTTAGATTTGAGTCAGGTGTGAGCATTTCAACTGAATTATAAATGTCACATATCTCATATGATTCAAATGAAAGACTCAAATTTAATTCTAAATTCAAATCTGAGTATCTCACAAATCAATATTAAAGAAAACTCGGAAATTGTTTGTAACTTAACACGATATCATAGATTTTTTAGAATTTAAGGTTTAAATGGGATAAAATTAAGAAAATGAATAATTAAGGATAATATTAAAGTAGTATAAGGTTTTAATGAATCCCGAGTCGTTTTTGTTTGCTTGTCGGTGAGCATTTCCGGAAAATTGCAATTACATAGGGATATTTTATATTTTCCGTAAAAGGGATCTCCGTAAATTGAGTAAAGTTATAAATGGATAACGGAACTTTGTGCTTTGCCGTTAATTCGAAGCCGACTTTATTTTAACTCGGACTCTCGGGAACTCAGGACTTCGTCCGAAACTTCACTTTTAAGGCTTACCCGCCGGCAAGTTTCACACGGAAGATTGGAAACTTACTGCGAATGTGATGAACTCGGTCGTTTTAAACCTTACTTTTACAATTAATCGCAACCTTGTACAATGCCGTTGCGGTCTTTCGTGGCATAATACGATTTGAATTAATGAGGGTGATTCAATTCTGGAAAAGAGACATGTCGCGAGTTTTAATGCCGCGTCAATGCGAGAAGAGAAGAGCGAAAATAAAATTAATAAAATATTCATGGGATGCAAATGTACGGTGGTGTCTTTTGGGTAGAGTACCAATGGTTATAGATTAAAATTAGCGAGAGTACCTCCAAGTTGGCGTTAAATATTCCGGACGCTGGCGAACACCTTTCTCCCAATTTTACCCGTCTGGCAAAGGTTAAAACATGAAAATTGCAATGCGTATTTTTAGCAACTTATATTTGCCTCTTGCATATACATAACTTAGATTTATTTTAAAATCGTTAGTAAAAAAAGAAATAAATCGAAAGAGGAAGAAATCGAGAGAATTAGAAATATAGAAGTATTTAGAAATATAGAAGTACATTTAAATTGAAAAACACGTTCTATGTACGTAATAAATCAAGAAGAATGAGAAGCGAAATTGGAAAGTATGAAAGACAGTTTCAATTTAAATAAGCGCTTATATGTATAATTTTCAGTTTTTATTCCTTACGGTTATTTTTTTTTATCGCAGTCTGTGATAAAAGACGTCTCTCAGACAGAATGATAAACATTACGCAATTCGAATTTCAAACATTATCGTTGCTTTGCAGCCGCGACTCACGTATTCGAGATTATCGATATATATATGACTGCGTATCGGGCATTAATCTGTCTCTCGAGTGTTTACACTCGATACACGCAGCGATTCATTCATGCAAGTAATATGCTAAAGTTTGTAGAAATGATTCGCCGTTATCTTGCCACACGTTCGATGAATCGTTGATACTCGTCGAGATGTGTAATTACGAGATTACGGCGTGACGCCTGTAATCCGCATGACCGATAAGTTTGTGTGTTTAGTCCGCAATTAGTTAATTAAATGTTTGTACAAATCGGTGCATATTAAATCGTGTACCTGCAATTCACAGAGAGAGATCTCGTGACACGCGATTTGCCGATCCTTTTGCATTCTTTCGCGAGACGTAACAATCAAAGCAGTGCTATTCTTGCGCCAATGACGAACCATTTTTCAAATGATCGGAAAAAAGTTGTCGGAAGCTTTTTCCCTGGCACGGATCAGCAGCCAGTAACTGTGATTCTATTTCGCCCTTTTCCTTATTCCTATTTTGTAATTCAATTAGGCTAAAGCCTTATCTACAATGCTCTTTGCTTCCTGTTTCTTGTCCTTTGTCTTTTTCTGACTTAAGTGTCGGTCTACAACTTCGCTTTAAGCTTTAAGCCTTAAGCAACTGATCAACCACAGTTATTCTCCTTATGTCTCAAGAATAATCGATTGTGATTCTCAGTCAGTTGTTTACGACTTAAAGCTTAAACCGAGGTTGTAGACCGACACTAAGGGGCGCCGCACATGAATTGACATAACAATAACGTAAGACGTACCGTAAAAATAGACCAATTATTCAAAAATGGCGATCTTACGGTTCGACGATACTCAAAGTGATTGGTCAATTCTTACGGCACGTCTTACGTTACTGTTGTGTCAATTCGTGTGGCGTCCCTAAAACGGAGTCTACAATGAGAACTTAAGCCACAAAACTTAAGCTTTAAGCCTGAAACCTTAAGAAATTGACCAATCACTGTCAGTTATTTTTCTTATATTTGACTGTGATTGGTTAATTTTTTACAGCTTCAGGCTTAAAGTTTAACCCCTTGTCCACAATCTTGTTTTAATCTTTAAGTCGTAAAAAATTGACCAACCATAGTCGATTATTTTAAAAATAATCAACTGTGGTTGGTCAATATCTTACGGCTTAAAAATTAAAGCAAGATTGTGGACAAGGGGTAAGTTTTATGGCTTAAGTTTTCATTGTAGACCTCGCTTAAGGCGTAAGCTTCGAATCAGAAAGAGATAAAGAGAATAAGAAAGGAAGCAAAGAATACATTGTAGATTAGGTTTAAGCGTACACAAAATGACAACTGCGTGTGTAAGACCATCTCAACCAATGAACACATGACCAATGAAAAAATGACCATATTGACCTGTAAAACATGTTCGTTGGTCGAGTCGGTTTTAGGACGAATTCACACCTTGACAGAAAAGCCGAAAACAGAAAGGCAGAAGCCGATCAAAAGGTGTGAATTCGTCCTTATGTTATGCACATACAGTTGTGTCATTTTGTGTGCGATGGCCTTAAGGGCGCGTTCGCACTTTGGCAGAAAAGCAGAAGTCGATTAGAACTCGTGCTGGTGGTCAGGTGGTAGCCGACAGTTTCTGCTTTTCTATCAGCGCGAGTTCTGATTGGCTTCTGCGTTTCTGTTTTCGGCGTTTCTGCCGAACTGTAAATTCTCCCGAACCCGCGCTTTCGACTAATGCGTTTGTTCTCGCCATCGGAGACGCGAACCATCGCCGCCGCAGCCGCTGCGCGACCCTGCGGTACGCGAGAGGGTTTTATTACTATTTGCGCAGAGTTATACAATCGCATTGTCGCCAGGCTTCTGCGTATTGCGGCAATATCGCGATATTACATCGTTATTTATTCGTCGCCGTCCCACGTTGCAGCTGAACACATCGCTGCTTTTGCACACGTTCGCATGCGAGAAATGGGCGGTGGCTTTTCTCTCTCCCCCTTCTCTGTCCCCCTCTCATTTTACTCCGCGAATTTTTTTTATATTCTCCCTTTTTTCCTACGTGCCACGGACGAGAGTCACATGCCGGCAGAGTTAATCGTTTTTTCACTTCTTGCCGCTTCGTCGGGATTCGCGTCTCTTTTTCTCCCTATTTTTTTACGTTAAACGCGAACTCGCGGGCCCGACGTTTTGCCGCGACGTCTCATGTAACATGAAGTCGCACACGTCATATGCTGAACCGCAGTGATTCAAAAAAGGAAAAAAGGAAGTTCAGATTGCGCGCGCGCGCGCGTGCTCGCAGCGAGATGCAATTTATCGGCGAAGTTGTAAAGTTGCATGCGTTCGCGGGCCGATGGGTTCATTCGCGTTTACGGTGCGATTATTCAGGTGCGGTGAAATCGCGCGTTTGTACGGGTCTCCCGCTCGTATAGATGCATTCGGGAGAAGCAATTTCTGTAAACTTGAACGCACGAACGTTGATGCATCCTACATCGAATAAAACATTTATTCCCAAAATTACGAACTCAACTCTACACGATGTCGCGTCGCACGATACAATTATTATGCAATACAGTATGAAAATTATGGATATTATAATTGTGTATTGTATCATATACACTGAGAGAAAAATTATCTTAAAATCAACAAATATTTTCTTGGTGGGTGCCATTAACATATTTACTTAAATCTACATTCTCTTTACTTAAATCAAATATTGTTTACTTGATTTAAATAAACAATATTTAATTTAAGTAAAGAGAATGTAGATTTAAGTGAATATGTTAATGGCACCCATCAAGGAAATATTTGTTGATTTTAAGATAATTTTTCTCTCAGTGTACACCGAAATAAAATATTGTAGTGGAGATTATTACAAAAGTTTGTAATGCTGGACTGTACCGGAACTATAATCGAAATTACTGTGTTCTTTCTTTATCATGTATGCACATGATATACAGGGTGATTCGACATAACCACTTGTCCTTAGAATCCTAATCGAATTCTGAGACGATTTTTCCTTTTGCAAAAATTTGTCCGGAGCTTAGTTTTTAAATTATAAATAAAAATAGTCAGCATATCACACACATGGGTTGGATACAAGAGAATAAACAGGGGCGGCACGACTCCCCATTATACGCGGGTGCTTACATGAGACGCCTACCGCGATCAGCTGACATACACGCATACATACATTTGAACTCTCTCCTTTTCTCTCTCATTCATTCACTCGCTTATTCACTTTTTTGCGAGGATAAGGGAAAATATATCACCTTGTATATCACTAAAGATTACAATACACATCGTAGTCCTAATTTCGGTCATAATTCCGATATAGCCCAGCATTCTAAAATTTTTATAGTAATTTTTGTAGTAATAATATTTTCTACGTGTAGGGGAGACCAGATCTAGGTGGCACCAGGGTTGGTCATGTACTTTTTTTTATTATTTATCTTGAGAAGACTAAATATCTCTCTCTTGCGTGCGCGCGAAATGGTCACTTTGAAACACAGATACGTTTTCTCTGAGTTTCATTAAAATCGGAATAATATTATAATTAAAAAAACAGAAAAAAACTAATTCACCAGCAGCGCAAGTAAATTTTCAAACCTCTCGAAATTCCACATTAATATTCTTCATCGTGAATGAGTAAAGTTCAACGACTTGTTTCTAACCAGAATGAAGTTTCTTGCAAGTGTATGATATACCGTTTTGAATATTAAAAGCAATTTTCGTTCATAAAATGATTGAAGTCGAGATACGGGCGGACAGAGTAAAGTTGGCCCATAATTAAAGGCCGTGGGGACCTCTCGCGGAGACTCCGAAACTGCTAATCAGGATGCATATTTTATATGTGGCCTTCCTTTTTTTTTACCGTACGCTATACCGAGCAACTAAAACCGATGCTCCAGGGCAAGATGGCCACGTTGCTGCATACCTGTATTTTGATTATTACAAGACAAAATATACGGTTAGCAGGATCGTGTCGGGCACTAACAAATAGAAGATAGACTTCCTCTATTATGTTTGTACTCGGTCACAACAATTGGTTGTCTAACAAGGAACACTAGGCAACTCAAAAATTCAAAAAATTCTAAAACTTTGTGTGCAAGTAAAGTAGTTCATCCGTAACACAAAACTATTTTTTGTTCGCGCGGAATTGCAGTTTTAGGGGGTGAAACACTCATTTGAAAAAAATCGATTTTTTTTTTTTGAAGTGAATATCTCCGAAACTATAAGAAATAGAAAAAATTTTTCAAAGTAAAAATTGAATGATTTCAAGAGTACTTTAGTACTTTAGAATAAAAAATTTTTCTAAAAATAGGGGTGGGATTGAGGGTATACAATAAATAAACAATTAAAAAAAATTTTTTATTATAGTTCTAAAGTATTCTTGAAATCATTCAATTTTAACTTTGGAAAATTTTTTCTATCTCATATAGTTTCGACGATATTCGCTTCAAAAGAAAAAAACCGATTTTTTCAAAAGAGTGTTTCACCCCCTAAAATTGTAATTCCGCGCGAACAAAAAATAGTTTTGTGTTACGGATGAACTACTTTACTTGCACACAAAGTTTTAGAATTTTTTGAATTTTTGAGTTGCCTAGTAAGAAATGTCCTTGTAAGAAATTGTAGCTTCGAAATTCTGAAATATAGGACATTCAGCTCCCTAATCTCGCAAACACTATGACCGGTATTCATAGTCAGATTTTATATTTAAGACCGTCTTAAGTTCACCTTCAGAAACTCGATAGCCATTGAAATGATCCGTACGTGATTCAGTACCTGAAAATAAACTTAAGACGATCTTAAATATAAGAACCGATTATGAATACCTGCCTATGATACAATATAATGTAACGCGAGATGAAGTTGCGAACTTTTAATAACAACAGAATATTGGATTGCATATCGTGACGTATCTCTCCGACTTCATTCCGCGACTTGAAAGTAAATATCGACGTATTAATCACAAATATAACTGATGGAAGATAAATAAAGCGGTCGCGACCGACGGGCTCAACGACGCGATTATGAAAGCAATCCCGACTGGTCGAGCGGAAAATTGATAAGCGGATTAGCTGTCGTGTACATGTCGTATTCGCGTATTAAGGGGCTCGCCCCTTGGTAAGGGCTCGTACTCACAAGAGGGCCGCGTACGGCTCTGTTCAGACGGAAACACAACACACACACACGGCGCTAAGACAGGGCGAGAGGCAGCAACGCGAAACGGGAAAATCGATCGGCGGTCCGCCGTTCGAGCCGAGCTTCCAGCCCCAGCCTTATTCCCGGCAATGAGATCACGCGTCCAAAATTTAATTGCGCCTCTACTTCTGGCCACCGTCCAAACGAGCGATGCGCCGAATCGATTTTTTCGCAAACGAGACGGGCGGAGGGAGGGAAACGAAGGGCGACAACGATCCGCCGCGATCGCGCGAAACCGCCTCGCGTTATTTCGCTAACGTCGCCAGCTGCGCCTCTTCCCGTCGCCAAGGAAATCAAATCAGCGAGGGACAATAACGATACGAGACTTCTCGCGAGTACGACAAACAACGTACATGGCACAGATCGATAATAACCGTTCGCTTTAATCTCCGGCAAGCGTACGCGGTGTTAATGTGATCGTGTTACGCGATAACGCAATAACGTCGTCATGTGTTCGCATTGTTCCGTGATGCCAATTATCATGGGGACTGCGATTAAGGAAATATTCCATTTCGTACAGCTGATCGCTGCACTTTTCTTCGGTGAATTTCGTAATGCATTTCCTATATCCAATGGGAGAATTTGTTTTTTTTTTAGTAATTCTCAGAAAATGCGTTGTATCTGATTCGACACGGAATACGTTGCGAAACTCGTCGAGGAAAAGTGTGGTTACATTTAATTAACTGACTGACCCTGATATACGGGGAAAATATTATCGTAGATTGCGATAAAATTACATTCATTTGCACTGTTTCTCTGTAAATCTATATTAAAACTATAGTAATTGTAACTATAGTATTGATTAAGATTGCCTCCGAGTGGCAAGATATAATTTTTCTTTTGGATACTTTCAGAGTGGTAATCAGTCATTTTGGTCTTCCTTTCCGAGTCGAAATTTTGACCCTATGTTGAACCTTGAATTCTACACCGCAGTAGGAGCTAAGATAGCAAAGTAGGTTTAATTCTAATGATATAATTTACTCCTACTTTGACTCTGATGATGTCTGAAATTTCCGCTTTCGCTTTCTTTAGCGTCAAAGTAGGTTGTATAATAGTAGGATCTTAGGAAGCACAGTAAGTTCAGTTGTAAACCTCTATTGAAGCTTTGGCTCCTACGTAGAACATATGTATTTTATAGAACTCAAGGTTCAACATAGGGTTAAAATTTCGACTCGGAAATGAGTGTCAATATTGTCAAAATAGGTTGTAGATTATCTAAGTAGGCTCAAACTATTTTTAAGAGCGTCAAAGTAGCGTTAAAATTTTGACAAGATAGAGTTAAAGGTTCAAAAGAGAAGTTAATGATTATCAATATCATCAAAGTAGGTTTTACCTAAGTTATAAATCGTCTAAGTAGGCGCAAACTATCTTTAAGAGCGTCAAAGTAACATCAAAATTTCGACTCGGGTTGTTCCACGCGATGAGGTTTCCTTATGACTTCTCCAAGCCTTTTTGGAGGGAGAGAGGAATCTAGGATTCAGTTGCGCTTCTGAGGAACGAGCACTTGTTGAAATGGCCGGATACAAGTGATTCCGGCTACCACTCGAAGAGTTAACAGTCAACAACAGTCGTGCGTTCGCATTATCGGGCGCGTGGCACGCGCGCGTCTTGCGATATCTGACGTGTCGTTGTACCTGGCATAGAACGTGGCGATGGGAGTGGCCGTAGCTGTAATTGCGGCCGATAATCTTCGTGATAAAATATTCCGCGCGTGCTCGCGAATTAACGAAAACGTGCGCGGGCGATGAGTACGTTCCCTCTTCTCTTGCGGGTACGTGTTGTCGCGCGAGGGACGAGCGGCCGAAATGGAACGAGGACGAGAGCGTTGACTCGGCCCGCGTGTGCGACAAATCGCTAACGTAAATCGCGCATTCCTAATTAACCCTTCAGCCGCTGCGCGGCGAGCGCGACAATAGCCTTTAACGATCGCCGCGACTGCATCGATTTGACCTCGCGCGTATCGCGCGCGATCCCCTTTGCATACAATCTGGGTCGAAGTGTGTGTATATCGGCCCGATAAGCGCACTCCTCCGAGGTAACACACGGAGATAAGATATATGGTATTAAGTGTTAAGTGTGCAAAAGCACAATGCAATGTCGAGTAGCGTCGTGTCTGGATAGTTTCTTACAGACGCCGTGTCAATCTGGTAGCTCTTTGAGGCGCGCAAAGTCGAACGTAGCGTCCTGGCGAGTTCGCGCGAATCGAAGGTGTCTCGCACGATAAAAAGAGGGCGAGGTGCCGATTAACGACGACTCGCCGCGACTGCATGTGCGACGTGACCGGCGATAACACACGATACTCTGTAAGGCGAAGTCTGTGCAAGCAATCGCGCCCGATCGATAAACCTTAACACCTGCGTCTGAGTCGACGATGCCCGCGACAGTCGTAACAGTACGACGCTGAAATTTTTTGGATCGTTTTCCTCGTGCAAATTTCCAATGCCGCGTGGGATCAGCACGGTCGTCTGCAAATAATAACTCACGGTTATTCGGTCGGTTTACAGCTACGATGAGCGATTCAATTTCAATTGGGTGAAATTTAATTGGCATAAAATACCACCTTAAATTGTATCGGCTCAAGACACAAACACGCAACTCCCGACGGAGATCGCGAATATTTATTTCCGTCTGAATACTCGCGGTTAGAATCGGTGAACTGGAAGGTAGCCCGGAAACACGTTAGATCAGGTGCCACGCTGTAAGAAAACATTTTATATGGGGAGAAATAAACGTGATATATATATCTAAAAAAACAAAAAATATTAATTTTGATATTAATAATATATTAGATCTATTCTTAGCTGAACTGCTTCAACACTGCTGCAATAAGTTAGAATGAAACAAGATATATTCGTCTCACTCTACCTTATGGCACCAGTATGCGTCAGTTCAGACAATTCTACTAAAAATAGCAGACCTATTTGCTCGGATTTAGATTTTTTATTTGAATAGAATAGACAATTGCTTTCATGAGAAGCTAAGATTTTATTTGAAAATTTATAAATTTTCAAATAAAATCTTAGCTTCTCATGAAAGCAATCGTCTATTCTATTCAAATAAAAAATCTAAATTCGAGCAAATAGGTCTGCTATTTTTAAAGTGTCAAGTTTATTTCTGTAAATAAGCTTTATATTCCACAGATAAATTTCTCAAGTATTTTTCCTCGTTGCACGGAAAAAGAAGAAAAAGGCAAAGTTGTTTATAATTCAGTCAAACAGCGGCATGACTCAACGTTGTGGTTCTTCCTGAAGTGCTCGCGTCACTCTTGTTTCACGAATTAGCTTGTCAGTTGCTTATACGCCCGTCATTAAGCATCATCGGTCGGAATGTTCGCCAATTATCACTTGGAGCCTCGTCTACGTGAACAGCCGCGTTCGCGACGAAGCGGGGAAACTATAATGCGGGCCGCGCTCGGCCCTAGTCGAGGCTTAAATATTTATCCGTCTTGCCCGGCTGAGAGAGGTACACTTACGTGGTGCCGCATACATATTCCATCTACGATGACGCAGAGGTCGCGCGACATCCTCGGGACGACCTTGGCGAGAGCGAGCGCGAGGACGATCATAAGGTGAAAGCTCCCGGCGCTCTTAGCCGACTGGAAGGTTTCACGCACGCTAATGACGCCGTGCTGATCGTCCACTTCTTCAGGGACGTCGCTATTACGCGCGCGGAGAACGCGAAGCGAGACTCGATCGAGGGTATTCCGCGGAGAAGAGCGGATTCGCGGCGATTCAGTCCGTTAATTGGTGAGAATGAGTTAACTCAGAAATGTGCCTCCTCACCGGACGAGGCGAGTTAACTCGTCGCTGGGGTCTTTCAATTTTCACGCGCGCTTTATCCGTTACAACTGAATATCTTTCGTGACGCGTGTATACGTACTTATCGATCCAGATAGACAGGTGTACGTAAATTCGACAGTAACTTCACCGATCGCGACTTAAGTATAGCTTGCATCTCTTACGGGTAATCCATATGGCGCTCATGTTTATCGCGTTTATGCTCGCTACATCACTGCAACAAAACTGCATTATTGTATGATGCAAAATTAGTGATTAATTCGATACACATTTGCCTCATAAATGTAATCGAAAAGTGCTTCAGAAAAGTGTTTCCATCATCGATTCTCTCGCGTCGTGATAATCGTGAAAGTCTGTCTGGGGAAGTGCACACACTCTCGGCGATAATTATAAACTTCTGGGAAACTTTTCGGAAGCGGATAATATTGTTATACACGGGAAAAACCACTCGGTTAGTGTAACTGAATTTTCTGTCGCACGGGAACCAGATGAAAAACTCGATTGCAGGAAGAGAAAGATGCCCGCGGGAGGTTTCCGTTCATCAGTCAATTACTCTCAGTTACCTCAACCGAGTTTTAATGCAGCTGAATGTTTCAGACGGATGTTTTCGGTCACAGTAACAGAGATATAATTTCTCGTCAGTGCGAGTTTATTGTCTGATCCTCATTCAGCTGCCTGAACTGAAAGTCCTTCTTTTTGCGTATATGTATATATTATTGTATATTCATTGAATTATTTAGGAGCGCAAGATCATCGTTTAGTACGCCAAATTGTGACGCAACACCACGATCGATCGTGGACGATCGACGCTGGTGTCGTTGCATCACGATTCGCGGCTAATGACTCGCCGGTTCTTTTGTGCTCGATCCGCCGTCTGTGTCGAGTAATCCGTCTTAATTATCCAATCGGACGTTTAAGTATAGCCGCGATCTTCCATAATATCGCAATGTTCCCACGAACGATCGGAGACGGAAGCGTTTTAATATTATTACGTGTGTAAGATGATAGCACGTACCAGATGTGTACCACACTCGTCTATTATTCGTCAGGAAGTGAACTTTTAAGAGTGCTTAATTACGTTCCACGTTCTCATCGCACCTTCCCACCACGCTAAATCTGACTACCTGATCCTTTTATCTAAATTTTTAATTTATACACGAGTGTAACTGTAATTTTATTCCGTAATTTTGTATTCTGTAATTTAGTTGAAATTGCGTTAGGCCAACACCGCAAGGTCCGTATTAATAACCGTTACTTGAAGCTTTTCTCAGCGTGAGATACTCAGATCAGGATTTAAAGTTAGATCAGAGTTTTTTAGTCGAATCATATGATATGCGCGTTGTGTTTGTAATGGTGATTCAGCTGAAACATTCAGACAAATAATGTTTCATTGTCATTTTATATTTTTGAAGGTATATGCCAAGTTTTCTTTTATGCGCAGGTATGCGCTAGTTTCTGAAAGTGCGAAGGCGACGTCTTAACGTTAGCATTTTACGTCGCGAAAACGGGGAAAGTTGAAGCAACTTTCGTCCCGGTGACCGTCTGTCACTAGTCGAAAGTAAAATCGGAGCGACCGCAATGGTGCGAGTAAATCTTCGCGCAATTTGGCCAGAAATAGTGTCGGCAAATTTTCTCTCAGGCTTACACGTCGCAAATCGAGGAATGTTGTCACTAAAATAAAACGATTTTCAGTCAGAGATCGTTCACATACACTGAGAGACGAAAAATATTTACTTGGTTAACATTAATAATCTATTTACTCGTACTATGAAATATTTTTCAAGTAAGAAAATATATGAAATGTATATTTCCTAAAAACTTTAGCTTTTCATGAATACAATTATTTATTCTATTTAAGTGAGAGTATTTAGATTTAAGTAAATATACACTGTAAAAAATGATGTGTTAAATTTAACACATTTCATGTGTCTCAAATCATCCACTCTCATTTATATGTAAATTTAACACAAAACAAATGTCTTAAAAAGTAACACGCATAATATGGAAAAAATTAACACAAGAATTTAACACTTGAATACCGTTAGGAATCACAGGTTGTGTTAAATTGATTAAATATATTTAATATGTCAGACATAGATTGTGTCAATTTAATATTTTCATCACATCAAAACTATAGATTAATATTTTTCTCAAATGTTAAAGTAACGTTTTATTTTAGTTAATTTAACATTATACATATATCAATTTAACACAAACTGTGATTCCTGACGGTATTCAAATGTTAAATTCTTGTGTTAATTTTTTCCAATATTATGCGTCTTACTTTTTATCACATTTGTTTTGTGTTAAATTTACACATAAATGAGAGTGGATGATTTTGGACACATGAAATGTTAAATTTAACACATCAATTTTTACAGTGTATTATTAGTACCCATCTTAAAAAATGCTTTATACTTTTTAAATACTTGTACAGTATATACTAATATGATTGACGGGCAGGTGAACAATAATATAATTAGGGGCACTAAATAATAATAATTACAATAATACTAATAATAATTGATAATGATAATTAATAACACAATTACCGGCTAAACTCGTCAATAGTTACTCTCAATTTTGACAGTTTGGCCCTCCAGTCCCCTTAAATCAAAATTCTTTTCATTTAAATCGAGTATTGTTTACTCGAATTAAATATGGGACAGGAGGAATCGACTACGGAAGCGAAAGACTGTGGACTAGACTGTGAGAAACTTTATTCCAGACTAAAAATGTGTGTCTCTAATTTAGCGAGAGCCCCAATCAATCCCAATCTGGATAGCGAGCGTACAGCTTTTTCCTAAAAGCAGAAACGTGAAAAGTGAAAAGTTTTACGTGAACTCAACGACTTTTGCGATCATCTCGAAGAAGGGGAACTTTCATATGAAACTTTTCACGAGTTCACGCTAGAGGAAAAGATGGTCGACATCCTATCTTACTTTTATTCTGATTTCGTCAATTCCGATGACACCGTCTCATTGGCCGAATCATTTCCTTGGTCTCAAGTTGTTTACCTCGATTTCTGATTATCGTCCCGCTCTGAATTTCTTATGCTTATCACGTCTGTTGTGCCAGTTGCCTATTTTCTATTTTGTTTTTGATACTTCACAGTCGATCCTTACACGGAGAAAAATAATTTTGCTCTTTTAGCAAAATTGTCGTTGCTACTACATATTCGTAGTGACATCAACAAAATTTAGTTGTACTAAATTTACAAATAATAAATACAATTTATAAATAATAAATTAATTTTACAAATTATTCGTTATCAGGGCAAAAGTAGTTTCGTTGCCAAGGTAGAAAAAATTTGTTGAGTGTATTTGTCCTAAGAATCACGCTAATTTGCTATTGATGCAAAATAATGTATCCTCAGCAAATTTATTTACTATCGGAGCAAAACTGCAACTACTCATATAAATCCATCATGGTTCTTATAGCAAAATAATTTGTATAAATCCATCATGGTTCTTATAGCAAAATAATTTGTATAAATCCATCATGGTTCTTATAGCAAAATAATTTGTAGATTGTAAATTATATCCAGCAAATAGTGATTAGTACTTTCAGCAAATCTATTTGCTGTCCATATAATAACGAAAATATTTTGCTGGACAAATTATTCTTTCTCCGTGTATATTTCCAAATTCTAAAATCTACTCTTGCAAGATTTCTACTTAGCCAATTGATTCCAGTTATCTTAACCGAACTTTAACGCAACTGAATGTTCAGACAAATGTTTTCGGTAACACAATAACGGAGATCCTATTTCACGTCAGTAAGTTTTTCACCTGGTATATGTGCAGTTGCACAAACTGAAATTCTCCGCGTTCGCGACAGTCGCGGAAAATTCACGAGCGATACCGAGCAGAAAGAAAATAACGGAAATTCCGGCTTAAATAAAAAATGCATTATATCCTCGGAGATACACAAAGCGCGGGAGATAGCGTATTCGTGGCGATAAGAAATAATTGGGTCGGGTGTGACGTAATGGTGAGTAACGAGCAGCGAGTTCGCGCACACTGAAAAGAAAAAGTGGTTGGCTTAATGAGACTTTGCTTGAACGAACAGAATTCGTCCGAGCGAGCATGTTTAGTCGAGCAAATTACATAGTTGCTGAACAAGGAGCAAATTAATACAGTTACTGACTGATGAGTTATCGATTGATTGAATGACTGCGACCTGGTCAATAGTTACGTCAACTATTGTCGCACTAGCACGCGCAATTTGTTCAATAGACACAATATTTCTTTGAAGCCGGGTGTCCGCCGATTTTGTCGATCCGACTGCTTTTTTGCTCAGTACAGGGAATCTCTCCGAGCGTGATATTTTTTCGCTTGTTGGCTGCACGTTGCAATTCTATCTCGTTCTCTCGCCTGCTTCTCCCCGATATTCAAGCAACTCCGCAGGCATTCCATTTCTGGTCTCGTGTGGCTCGAGGGTGGCGGGAAATGCGAAATATGGTCGCGCTAAAGTGTCGCTTATGCTGTGCCCAGGTATCCAAAGAGCATCGTCGTTGAATTCGCGTCGAGGTTCCCCGTCTTATATTCGTCCGTTGGCGTCGTGTTCTCCCCGAGGATTGAGTTTCGCGGGTGGTGGTTTCTCCTTTTATTACGCAAGTGCTAATTTACACGGAAACGGTATTTACGAGGGTGGGCACATGGGTGAGCGACCGGTCAAAGTGTCTCTCAGCGAGATATGTACGGCCCTATGTATATATATGGTGCCACAATCGATATATCCGCATGATAACAAAGTGCATCGCAAAATTCATACCACTTTAAAGAACTTTAAGGAACTTTATCTTAAATTGTTAAGATAAAGCGGACTAAATGAATGAAAAAGCGGGAAACGCTTCACGAGTCTTCAAAGGGAGAAAACACGTGGTCTCAGAATCGAGCTATGTGAACCTGGCACCCGACTTTTGAAAAAATAATTTTTTTCTACGTAAAAAGTTAGCATTTTGTTTGTAGTTGTTTGTAGTAACAATAATTTCGTTTGTAGTTCCATCCATTAAAAATTATAGAAATTTAAAAAAATAAGTAGCACCCCACTTTGAGATATCTCAAATCTGCAAGCGGGTGACGTTTCTAAATCGTTTGTAGTTGTTTGTAGTGATTTTCGTTTCGTTTGTAGTCGAACCGTTCAAAAGTTACAACAATT
>NW_022639546.1:417435-421726 GCF_010583005.1 Odontomachus brunneus
TATGGGACAGGAGGAATCGACTACGGAAGCGAAAGACTGTGGACTAGACTGTGAGAAACTTTATTCCAGACTAAAAATGTGTGTCTCTAATTTAGCGAGAGCCCCAATCAATCCCAATCTGGATAGCGAGCGTACAGCTTTTTCCTAAAAGCAGAAACGTGAAAAGTGAAAAGTTTTACGTGAACTCAACGACTTTTGCGATCATCTCGAAGAAGGGGAACTTTCATATGAAACTTTTCACGAGTTCACGCTAGAGGAAAAGATGGTCGACATCCTATCTTACTTTTATTCTGATTTCGTCAATCCCGATGACACCATCTCATTGGCCGAATCATTTCCTTGGTCTCAAGTTGTTTACCTCGATTTCTGATTATCTTTATCGTGTCTAGACCGTTTAGCCATTCATTATACATTGGATATTAATGTGCGCACGTGCCGCGGGCTCGTCGATTATCGCGCTTAGGCGTGGATCGTCGCCGTTCGCGAAATCCGAAAGTCCGCGTAATAACCGTGCGCGTCATTCCGGGATCGCGATCGAGAGGTGCGAGACGCCGGCGATAGAACGTGAAAGTGCTCGGCCGTGTTCTCAAGACGAGTGCCCCACGAACTCTTCCCGAAGAGATCGAATCTGCATATCGTATCTTCCAGGCGACGCTAGACTGACTCGCGTGAGGACAACCTGAGAAATTGGATTTTCACAGAGACACGCACGGAAAAGGTAACTCTGTTAGTGCACACACCGAGAAAAAATATCTAAAAATTAATAAATATTTATTAGATGGGTACCATTAATATATACATAAGAGGACATTATTTACTTAAGGGAATTGGAGGGTCAGATTGCCTGAAAATCGTGCTTGTTTTTTCACAATTTTTTATGACAAACTGAATGAATATGCGAAAGTGTCATTTTGACGTGTATTTATATAATATATAAAGAGAAGAAAAATATAATTTTAATGATCAAATATTCAATATAAGTGTATGGTACATGCAGTTAAAATATATTTCGTTTTTCTTTTCAAGGTTGTTATTTTGCAGTAATATTGACTCTCGGTGGTTCAATTAAGCTGAATTTTAGGTAGAAAATTTCCGTAAGCTTGTCGTTATTGTATGAATCACTATAATTGAGATATAATAAGAAATTGAGTAAAAGTTAACAAAATATCTTAATGGAATGCAAATATCTTAATGGAATATTATTAAATTTTCAGTTCTTTTATAGTAAAAAAATTAATATTTCATAATTAAATATTTTCACGAGTTTGTCAATGGTTCACACGATAACGAGAAGCTTACGGAAATTTCCTACCTAAAATTCAACTTAATTGAACCACCGAGAGTCAAGATATTATTGCAAAATGACGATCTTGAAAAGAAAAACGAAATATATTTTAACTGCATATATTATATACTTGTATTGAATATTTGATCATCAAAATTATATTTTTCTTCTCTTTATATATTGTATAAATACATGTCAAAATAACACTTTCACATATTCATTTAATTTTTCATAAAAAATTGAAAAGAACGTGCTTGTCCTTTTCAATTTTTTATGAAAAACTAAATGAATATTCGAAAGTGTTATTTTGACGTGTATTTATACAATATATAAAGAGAAGAAAAATATAATTTTGATGATCAAATATTCAATACAAGTGTATGATATATGCAGTTAAAATATATTTCGTTTTTCTTTTCATTTATCACGATTTTCAGGCCCTCCAGTCCCCTTAAATCAAAATTCTTTTCATTTAAATCGAGTATTGTTTACTCGGATTAAGTATGGGACAGGAGGAATCGACTACGGAAGCGAAAGACTGTGGACCAGACTGTGAGAAACTTTATTCCAGACTAAAAATGTGTGTCTCTAATTTAGCGAGAGCCCCAATCAATCCCAATCTGGATAGCGAGCGTATAGCTTTTTTCTAAAAGCAGAAACGTGAAAAGTGAAAAGTTTTACGTGAACTCAACGACTTTTGCGATCATCTCGAAGAAGGGGAACTTTCATATGAAACTTTTCACGAGTTCACGCTAGAGGAAAAGATGGTCGACATCCTATCTTACTTTTATTCTGATTTCGTCAATTCCGATGACACCGTCTCATTGGCCGAATCATTTCCTTGGTCTCAAGTTGTTTACCTCGATTTCTGATTATCGTCCCGCTCTGAATTTCTTATGCTTATCACGTCTGTTGTGCCAGTTGCCTATTTTCTATTTTGTTTTTGATACTTCACAGTCGATCCTTACACGGAGAAAAATAATTTTGCTCTTTTAGCAAAATTGTCGTTGCTACTACATATTCGTAGTGACATCAACAAAATTTAGTTGTACTAAATTTACAAATAATAAATACAATTTATAAATAATAAATTAATTTTACAAATTATTCGTTATCAGGGCAAAAGTAGTTTCGTTGCCAAGGTAGAAAAAATTTGTTGAGTGTATTTGTCCTAAGAATCACGCTAATTTGCTATTGATGCAAAATAATGTATCCTCAGCAAATTTATTTACTATCGGAGCAAAACTGCAACTACTCATATAAATCCATCATGGTTCTTATAGCAAAATAATTTGTATAAATCCATCATGGTTCTTATAGCAAAATAATTTGTATAAATCCATCATGGTTCTTATAGCAAAATAATTTGTAGATTGTAAATTATATCCAGCAAATAGTGATTAGTACTTTCAGCAAATCTATTTGCTGTCCATATAATAACGAAAATATTTTGCTGGACAAATTATTCTTTCTCCGTGTATATTTCCAAATTCTAAAATCTACTCTTGCAAGATTTCTACTTAGCCAATTGATTCCAGTTATCTTAACCGAACTTTAACGCAACTGAATGTTCAGACAAATGTTTTCGGTAACACAATAACGGAGATCCTATTTCACGTCAGTAAGTTTTTCACCTGGTATATGTGCAGTTGCACAAACTGAAATTCTCCGCGTTCGCGACAGTCGCGGAAAATTCACGAGCGATACCGAGCAGAAAGAAAATAACGGAAATTCCGGCTTAAATAAAAAATGCATTATATCCTCGGAGATACACAAAGCGCGGGAGATAGCGTATTCGTGGCGATAAGAAATAATTGGGTCGGGTGTGACGTAATGGTGAGTAACGAGCAGCGAGTTCGCGCACACTGAAAAGAAAAAGTGGTTGGCTTAATGAGACTTTGCTTGAACGAACAGAATTCGTCCGAGCGAGCATGTTTAGTCGAGCAAATTACATAGTTGCTGAACAAGGAGCAAATTAATACAGTTACTGACTGATGAGTTATCGATTGATTGAATGACTGCGACCTGGTCAATAGTTACGTCAACTATTGTCGCACTAGCACGCGCAATTTGTTCAATAGACACAATATTTCTTTGAAGCCGGGTGTCCGCCGATTTTGTCGATCCGACTGCTTTTTTGCTCAGTACAGGGAATCTCTCCGAGCGTGATATTTTTTCGCTTGTTGGCTGCACGTTGCAATTCTATCTCGTTCTCTCGCCTGCTTCTCCCCGATATTCAAGCAACTCCGCAGGCATTCCATTTCTGGTCTCGTGTGGCTCGAGGGTGGCGGGAAATGCGAAATATGGTCGCGCTAAAGTGTCGCTTATGCTGTGCCCAGGTATCCAAAGAGCATCGTCGTTGAATTCGCGTCGAGGTTCCCCGTCTTATATTCGTCCGTTGGCGTCGTGTTCTCCCCGAGGATTGAGTTTCGCGGGTGGTGGTTTCTCCTTTTATTACGCAAGTGCTAATTTACACGGAAACGGTATTTACGAGGGTGGGCACATGGGTGAGCGACCGGTCAAAGTGTCTCTCAGCGAGATATGTACGGCCCTATGTATATATATGGTGCCACAATCGATATATCCGCATGATAACAAAGTGCATCGCAAAATTCATACCACTTTAAAGAACTTTAAGGAACTTTATCTTAAATTGTTAAGATAAAGCGGACTAAATGAATGAAAAAGCGGGAAACGCTTCACGAGTCTTCAAAGGGAGAAAACACGTGGTCTCAGAATCGAGCTATGTGAACCTGGCACCCGACTTTTGAAAAAATAATTTTTTTCTACGTAAAAAGTTAGCATTTTGTTTGTAGTTGTTTGTAGTAACAATAATTTCGTTTGTAGTTCCATCCATTAAAAATTATAGAAATTTAAAAAAATAAGTAGCACCCCACTTTGAGATATCTCAAATCTGCAAGCGGGTGACGTTTCTAAATCGTTTGTAGTTGTTTGTAGTGATTTTCGTTTCGTTTGTAGTCGAACCGTTCAAAAGTTACAACAATT
>NW_022639546.1:423079-425726 GCF_010583005.1 Odontomachus brunneus
AATTGTTGTAACTTTTGAACGGTTCGACTACAAACGAAACGAAAATCACTACAAACAACTACAAACGATTTAGAAACGTCACCCGCTTGCAGATTTGAGATATCTCAAAGTGGGGTGCTACTCATTTTTTTAAATTTCTATAATTTTTAATGGATGGAACTACAAACGAAATTATTGTTACTACAAACAACTACAAACAAAATGCTAACTTTTTACGTAGAAAAAAATTATTTTTTCAAAAGTCGGGTGCCAGGTTCACATAGCTTCAGAATCGTTGAGACCAAGTCCTCGTCTTGAGATCAAGAAAGTAAGAGAATTGAACGGAGTGTGTGGCTAACTCCCAAGAAAGGTTGGAGAGTTGGCGCTCAAAGATATTTAGAACGAAATAAAAGATCATTTATTGTCGAGTCATCTTAGAGAATATAAATATTTATAGAATATTTTCTTTTTGATATTTTATATTTTTTTTATTAAATGCTTCGTTTATTTATATTTTTTTTAATATATATATAATTATTTTATTATAATTAATATATATATTTTTTTATATAACATATAATAATATATATATATTATTTATGTTTATATATAATATATATTTTTAATATATATTTAATTTTTTAATATATATTTTAATATATATTTAATATATATATATATTTTTTATATATATATATATATATATATATATATATATAATATACATAACTATGAAAAACGTTTCTCTCCGATTCTCTTCTTATTCTATTAATCGAAATTGAGACTAAGTCATGAATTAAACGGATCTGAGGAAGGCTATCTGGCACTGGTTTTGATTGATTAAGAAAATCTCCCGGTCCAAGAATAAAAACCTGTAACCTTCTACACCGCGATATACAAGGGAAACGAAGCGTATATAAAATTTTTGTAATTTACAGATAATTGTCGTATGTAATCCTTCAATATACAACGAACTTTTCAGTTACATCGTGATTAGCTCGTAAAGTTCCGCGAGTAACTTTTAACTGCTGCAAAAAAAGACATATATCAGCGATTATAACGTGATATCGGCGCACTGTTTTTTTCTCTTTTTTATTAATCCTGATTCTCTTTTCGAGAATGCAATGTTTATGGCTAAATTATTCATCAGAATTTCCATTGAATTTTTTCTTTCTCTACTGTTATTTGAGAACCGGTTATGCGGGATCGAGTGCAAACGTACAAATTCGCGTCATTTTACTGGCTCCTTGACCTAACTAGACGTTCGTGGAAATAATATGCATTCCAATAGATGATCACATAACCCGTCGCTACGAGTTTGCGTGAAGAGAAAAGAGAACAGAGAGAAATAAAAAAAAAGAGAGAAATGCATGTCGCTTTGACAAAGAACGACGCGGTTTTTTTTCTCTTCATAAGCATTCGTACGTTAATCGCTGAGGAATTCAAGGCATTTTACGATCGTCAGGAACTGATATGCGCTCCTCGAGAGATTACATTTGCGTAAACATGTTGTTAGGCAGATAACACGCGAAACTGTATATATATTATTAGACATTTAGATATTTCTAGGCACATTAGATGCGCTTTTCCAATCCATATCTTTTACACATGGCACCGCTGATAACGCGCCTTACAGTTTTGACTCAAGTAATTTCCAGTCGACGTACCATATTTGACACCGTATGTAGATTCGTCACCGCGCCACCGCGTCTGACAGTTTGACAGCAGTCAATTTTTAAGGCTCGTGGCTACCCGCCGCAAAACTCATTTGATTGATGACTTGAGAAGCGAGAAAATAAACGCTCAAAATCCCTGCAAAATGCGCAGAAAAAGGGACGTGTTCGCAGAATGACACTTGCGAATCGATCGAATAGATCTGCAAAATAATCCTAACACCTTCCTCTTTAACAATCGATAAATCACCGTAAGATTAATGTGATATGCTGTTCACCTCTTATGTTTTAGTCTTTAAATGTGAATATTGAAACTTTCAACGTGGAGATACATATATATGTATGTACTCTCGGGAAA
The DNA here is from genome assembly GCF_010583005.1 of Odontomachus brunneus. NCBI lineage: Eukaryota > Metazoa > Arthropoda > Insecta > Hymenoptera > Formicidae > Odontomachus > Odontomachus brunneus. The sequence goes on from NW_022639546.1 coordinate 425,090, forward strand.
CACGAAGTCTGGAACGAAAGTTCGAGTCGTATTGATGTTTTTCTTCTGTGTTTACAAAGCGCGAGATCAACAAAATGCATTGTATGATTTTACACCGCAAGTATCGCGGCTTAGGCGCTTGCTTACGCTCATGCTTTGTAAACACAGAAGAAAAAATATGAATATTATCCAAACTCCAGAGTTAAGTATCAGCGTTATTAATCTCCAAGTATTGCTACGTTCAGCAGAGAAAACTGCTTTGCAACTACGTTGTGAAATTCGTGAATCTGATTGGGACGCGCTCTTAGTCTTGGCTGAATCTAAGAGCATATGACAATCAGATTCACGAATTTTGCAACAGTTGCAAGGCAGCTTTCTCCGCTGAACGCGCAGCCGTTGGTATCATTGATATATTTGCTACTGTGGATTATTTATTAATTCTCTCCGTAAAGTTGCGTTCGAAAACTCTACTCGACGGGTAGAGTAGCATTTAATTGACCAATCAGAACAAAGGAAACTGAGATTTCTTTATCATGAATAAAGGAAAATGTCGTTTCCATACACTCGTGACGTTGGTGGCGCGTTAAGTAAAATTGAAAATTTTGAGTGCACGGAGAAAAATAATTTTGTTCTTTTAGCAAAATCGTCGTTGCTACTG
>NW_022639546.1:425736-427371 GCF_010583005.1 Odontomachus brunneus
GATTGTAAATTATATCCAGCAAATAGTGATTAGTACTTTCAGCAAATCTATTTGCTGTCCATATAATAACGAAAATATTTTGCTGGACAAATTATTCTTTCTCCGTGTATATTTCCAAATTCTAAAATCTACTCTTGCAAGATTTCTACTTAGCCAATTGATTCCAGTTATCTTAACCGAACTTTAACGCAACTGAATGTTCAGACAAATGTTTTCGGTAACACAATAACGGAGATCCTATTTCACGTCAGTAAGTTTTTCACCTGGTATATGTGCAGTTGCACAAACTGAAATTCTCCGCGTTCGCGACAGTCGCGGAAAATTCACGAGCGATACCGAGCAGAAAGAAAATAACGGAAATTCCGGCTTAAATAAAAAATGCATTATATCCTCGGAGATACACAAAGCGCGGGAGATAGCGTATTCGTGGCGATAAGAAATAATTGGGTCGGGTGTGACGTAATGGTGAGTAACGAGCAGCGAGTTCGCGCACACTGAAAAGAAAAAGTGGTTGGCTTAATGAGACTTTGCTTGAACGAACAGAATTCGTCCGAGCGAGCATGTTTAGTCGAGCAAATTACATAGTTGCTGAACAAGGAGCAAATTAATACAGTTACTGACTGATGAGTTATCGATTGATTGAATGACTGCGACCTGGTCAATAGTTACGTCAACTATTGTCGCACTAGCACGCGCAATTTGTTCAATAGACACAATATTTCTTTGAAGCCGGGTGTCCGCCGATTTTGTCGATCCGACTGCTTTTTTGCTCAGTACAGGGAATCTCTCCGAGCGTGATATTTTTTCGCTTGTTGGCTGCACGTTGCAATTCTATCTCGTTCTCTCGCCTGCTTCTCCCCGATATTCAAGCAACTCCGCAGGCATTCCATTTCTGGTCTCGTGTGGCTCGAGGGTGGCGGGAAATGCGAAATATGGTCGCGCTAAAGTGTCGCTTATGCTGTGCCCAGGTATCCAAAGAGCATCGTCGTTGAATTCGCGTCGAGGTTCCCCGTCTTATATTCGTCCGTTGGCGTCGTGTTCTCCCCGAGGATTGAGTTTCGCGGGTGGTGGTTTCTCCTTTTATTACGCAAGTGCTAATTTACACGGAAACGGTATTTACGAGGGTGGGCACATGGGTGAGCGACCGGTCAAAGTGTCTCTCAGCGAGATATGTACGGCCCTATGTATATATATGGTGCCACAATCGATATATCCGCATGATAACAAAGTGCATCGCAAAATTCATACCACTTTAAAGAACTTTAAGGAACTTTATCTTAAATTGTTAAGATAAAGCGGACTAAATGAATGAAAAAGCGGGAAACGCTTCACGAGTCTTCAAAGGGAGAAAACACGTGGTCTCAGAATCGAGCTATGTGAACCTGGCACCCGACTTTTGAAAAAATAATTTTTTTCTACGTAAAAAGTTAGCATTTTGTTTGTAGTTGTTTGTAGTAACAATAATTTCGTTTGTAGTTCCATCCATTAAAAATTATAGAAATTTAAAAAAATAAGTAGCACCCCACTTTGAGATATCTCAAATCTGCAAGCGGGTGACGTTTCTAAATCGTTTGTAGTTGTTTGTAGTGATTTTCGTTTCGTTTGTAGTCGAACCGTTCAAAAGTTACAACAATT
>NW_022639546.1:428304-429007 GCF_010583005.1 Odontomachus brunneus
AATTGTTGTAACTTTTGAACGGTTCGACTACAAACGAAACGAAAATCACTACAAACAACTACAAACGATTTAGAAACGTCACCCGCTTGCAGATTTGAGATATCTCAAAGTGGGGTGCTACTCATTTTTTTAAATTTCTATAATTTTTAATGGATGGAACTACAAACGAAATTATTGTTACTACAAACAACTACAAACAAAATGCTAACTTTTTACGTAGAAAAAAATTATTTTTTCAAAAGTCGGGTGCCAGGTTCACATAGCTTCAGAATCGTTGAGACCAAGTCCTCGTCTTGAGATCAAGAAAGTAAGAGAATTGAACGGAGTGTGTGGCTAACTCCCAAGAAAGGTTGGAGAGTTGGCGCTCAAAGATATTTAGAACGAAATAAAAGATCATTTATTGTCGAGTCATCTTAGAGAATATAAATATTTATAGAATATTTTCTTTTTGATATTTTATATTTTTTTTATTAAATGCTTCGTTTATTTATATTTTTTTTAATATATATATAATTATTTTATTATAATTAATATATATATTTTTTTATATAACATATAATAATATATATATATTATTTATGTTTATATATAATATATATTTTTAATATATATTTAATTTTTTAATATATATTTTAATATATATTTAATATATATATATATTTTTTATATATATATATATATATATATATATATATATAATATA
>NW_022639546.1:430343-452395 GCF_010583005.1 Odontomachus brunneus
GAGTGATCTCAAAAAATGGCAAAGTTGGCTCTTCCGCGTTTTATTAAATTGTTGTAACTTTTGAACGGTTCGACTACAAACGAAACGAAAATCACTACAAACAACTACAAACGATTTAGAAACGTCACCCGCTTGCAGATTTGAGATATCTCAAAGTGGGGTGCTACTCATTTTTTTAAATTTCTATAATTTTTAATGGATGGAACTACAAACGAAATTATTGTTACTACAAACAACTACAAACAAAATGCTAACTTTTTACGTAGAAAAAAATTATTTTTTCAAAAGTCGGGTGCCAGGTTCACATAGCTTCAGAATCGTTGAGACCAAGTCCTCGTCTTGAGATCAAGAAAGTAAGAGAATTGAACGGAGTGTGTGGCTAACTCCCAAGAAAGGTTGGAGAGTTGGCGCTCAAAGATATTTAGAACGAAATAAAAGATCATTTATTGTCGAGTCATCTTAGAGAATATAAATATTTATAGAATATTTTCTTTTTGATATTTTATATTTTTTTTATTAAATGCTTCGTTTATTTATATTTTTTTTAATATATATATAATTATTTTATTATAATTAATATATATATTTTTTTATATAACATATAATAATATATATATATTATTTATGTTTATATATAATATATATTTTTAATATATATTTAATTTTTTAATATATATTTTAATATATATTTAATATATATATATATTTTTTATATATATATATATATATATATATATATATATAATATACATAACTATGAAAAACGTTTCTCTCCGATTCTCTTCTTATTCTATTAATCGAAATTGAGACTAAGTCATGAATTAAACGGATCTGAGGAAGGCTATCTGGCACTGGTTTTGATTGATTAAGAAAATCTCCCGGTCCAAGAATAAAAACCTGTAACCTTCTACACCGCGATATACAAGGGAAACGAAGCGTATATAAAATTTTTGTAATTTACAGATAATTGTCGTATGTAATCCTTCAATATACAACGAACTTTTCAGTTACATCGTGATTAGCTCGTAAAGTTCCGCGAGTAACTTTTAACTGCTGCAAAAAAAGACATATATCAGCGATTATAACGTGATATCGGCGCACTGTTTTTTTCTCTTTTTTATTAATCCTGATTCTCTTTTCGAGAATGCAATGTTTATGGCTAAATTATTCATCAGAATTTCCATTGAATTTTTTCTTTCTCTACTGTTATTTGAGAACCGGTTATGCGGGATCGAGTGCAAACGTACAAATTCGCGTCATTTTACTGGCTCCTTGACCTAACTAGACGTTCGTGGAAATAATATGCATTCCAATAGATGATCACATAACCCGTCGCTACGAGTTTGCGTGAAGAGAAAAGAGAACAGAGAGAAATAAAAAAAAAGAGAGAAATGCATGTCGCTTTGACAAAGAACGACGCGGTTTTTTTTCTCTTCATAAGCATTCGTACGTTAATCGCTGAGGAATTCAAGGCATTTTACGATCGTCAGGAACTGATATGCGCTCCTCGAGAGATTACATTTGCGTAAACATGTTGTTAGGCAGATAACACGCGAAACTGTATATATATTATTAGACATTTAGATATTTCTAGGCACATTAGATGCGCTTTTCCAATCCATATCTTTTACACATGGCACCGCTGATAACGCGCCTTACAGTTTTGACTCAAGTAATTTCCAGTCGACGTACCATATTTGACACCGTATGTAGATTCGTCACCGCGCCACCGCGTCTGACAGTTTGACAGCAGTCAATTTTTAAGGCTCGTGGCTACCCGCCGCAAAACTCATTTGATTGATGACTTGAGAAGCGAGAAAATAAACGCTCAAAATCCCTGCAAAATGCGCAGAAAAAGGGACGTGTTCGCAGAATGACACTTGCGAATCGATCGAATAGATCTGCAAAATAATCCTAACACCTTCCTCTTTAACAATCGATAAATCACCGTAAGATTAATGTGATATGCTGTTCACCTCTTATGTTTTAGTCTTTAAATGTGAATATTGAAACTTTCAACGTGGAGATACATATATATGTATGTACTCTCGGGAAACACGAAGTCTGGAACGAAAGTTCGAGTCGTATTGATGTTTTTCTTCTGTGTTTACAAAGCGCGAGATCAACAAAATGCATTGTATGATTTTACACCGCAAGTATCGCGGCTTAGGCGCTTGCTTACGCTCATGCTTTGTAAACACAGAAGAAAAAATATGAATATTATCCAAACTCCAGAGTTAAGTATCAGCGTTATTAATCTCCAAGTATTGCTACGTTCAGCAGAGAAAACTGCTTTGCAACTACGTTGTGAAATTCGTGAATCTGATTGGGACGCGCTCTTAGTCTTGGCTGAATCTAAGAGCATATGACAATCAGATTCACGAATTTTGCAACAGTTGCAAGGCAGCTTTCTCCGCTGAACGCGCAGCCGTTGGTATCATTGATATATTTGCTACTGTGGATTATTTATTAATTCTCTCCGTAAAGTTGCGTTCGAAAACTCTACTCGACGGGTAGAGTAGCATTTAATTGACCAATCAGAACAAAGGAAACTGAGATTTCTTTATCATGAATAAAGGAAAATGTCGTTTCCATACACTCGTGACGTTGGTGGCGCGTTAAGTAAAATTGAAAATTTTGAGTGCACGGAGAAAAATAATTTTGTTCTTTTAGCAAAATCGTCGTTGCTACTGCATATTCGTAGTGACATAAAAAAAAATTTAATATAAAAAATTGACGTAACTAATTTCACAAATTATTCGTTATCAGAGCAGAAGTAGTTTTGTTGCCAGGATAGAACAAATTTGTTGAGTGTATTTGTCCTAAGAATCACGTCAATTTGCTATTGACACAAAATAATGTATTCTTAGCAAATTTATTTGCTATCGAAGCAAAACTGTAACTACTTATATAAGTCCATCATGGTTCTTACAGCAAAATAATTTGTAGTTTCAGCAAATTATATCCAGCAAATAGTGATTAGTACTCTTGGCAAATCTTTTTGCTGTCTATATAATAACGAAAAGATTTTCCTGGACCAGCAGAACATTTGCCGGGCCAACAAATTATTTTTATAAAATGATTAATACAAACATATAGAGCTAAGTTACAGTTGTTACGTGTTTAATAAAAAATTAATAAATACACAATAGACGTTTCGACCATTGGATGTCCTCTTCAATAAGTGGTATAAAGTCAAGTATAGTCCATGCAATTCGTCAAAGCTGGTGTTGTTATGTTCAAGACGCAAATTCCTTATATCGACATTCTAATTAATACATTAGTGTTTACCGACAAAGATGTAGAAAAAAGAGAGCGGACACTGATGTATGATGTTGTTGGCGAATACTGATGTATTAATTAGAATGCCGATGTAAGGAATTTGCGTCTTGAACATAACAACACCGCTTTGACGAATTGCATGGACTATACTTGATTTTATACCACTTATTGAAGAGGCCACATCCAATGGTCGAAACGTCTATTGTGTATTTATTAATTTTTTATTAAATACGTAACAACTGTAATTTGGCTCTATGTCCGTATTAATCATTTTATAGATTTGATGTGCAGAGCTTGTATGATTTGTTTGCAAATTATTTTTCTCCGTGTGAAGATAAGCTTGAAGCGACGAGATCGATGCGACATGTGCGACGCTGGTAGGGAGAGCGCGTTAAGGCCATTCGTTCGAAATCGCCATGAGCAGCTACGCAAAAGCGAAATATCTCATCGGTGTGAATTCGACGGGGCCATAAATTGGCCCCGTAATGCGGAAGAATTCGTTATCTGCGCGATAACCGAGGTAAACCGAAAGAAGATAAGAGTGTACTCGCATAAAAATGCGCGCATTACCGCGCGGACGGTGAATATCTTGCCGTTAAACACGCCGTGTCACGATGGACGGGTGTCCTCTCTCCCTCTCTTCGTTTTACTCATTCATTTTCCAGAGAAACAAAGCACAATTGTGCCGGCCGCTGCGGCTCTCCGTGACGTTTCGTTTCTCTCGTGTCGTGACGTGGCTATTGTCGCCGCTACTGCTAATACGCACTTTCGCGACGAATCAATCCTTTTCACGATCATCCATCGAGACGTGACGATTCCCGGCCGATAATTTTTAACCTTTTGAGTCCCATAATGAGGGACGCACATCCCACCAGTGATAGAAACTTTGATTCCCGAGCAGCACGCAACAGCATGGGAGGGGATATACATCAACGCGACCATGAGCCTCAACCAAAAATCTTGTTAACTTAAACAGAATTTGGATTACTTCAATCGGAATTTCTGGATCGTTCATATTCGACCAGATATTTGGTTAATTCAATCAAACCTTTTTTTCCATGTGGGATGCAGTGATAGAAACTTTGATTCCTGAGCAGCATGCATCAGCACGTGACCGTGTCCATGAGCCTCAACCAAAAATCTTGTTAACTTAAACAGAATTTGGATTACTTCAATCGGAATTTCTGGATCGTTCATATTCGACCAGATATTTGGGTAATTCAATCAAACCTTTTTTTCCATGTGGGATGCAGTGATAGAAACTTTGATTCCTGAGCAGCATGCATCAGCACGTGACCGTGTCCATGAGCCTCAACCAAAAATCTTGTTAATTTAAACAGAATTCGGGTTACTTCAATCGCAATTTCTGGATTGTTCACATTCGACCAGATATTTGGTTAATTTAACCAAACTTTTTTTTCCGTGAACTTATCTTCCCTTCATTTTTAATGATTTTAACTAACTTATTGGCGGACAAAGTCGGTTATATCAGTACTATATAATATCCTCCCCCTTCCCCTCCTCTCTCTCTCTCTCTCTCTCTCTCTCTCTTTCCCCTTCATCCTTCCTCCTTTACTCTGAGCGAGATTGCTAATTTTAAAAACTCATGGCCGCCATATTGGACTTGCCATTTCGAACTTTAACTCTTTTTTACCTCAAAGTCGCAATCGATGATCCCCAAAATTCCCTATAATTTGAGGAAACTTCAAGAGAGATAAAATGTACGACTCACAGGACTCGCTGTCAGGTGCAGCGGCGATTACGGCTCGAAAGAGAGAACGATATTGTCGCTTCTGCGAATTTCGTGAGCTCTTTTCTTAGCGTTTTGTAATGGCAAAAAAGCTGGGAATTTCATTAAAACAGAAGGGGAGGAGGACACGATGCGCACATAACGCGGCGCATTTCGTTTCGCTGCTAACGCTATTATTAATCCAGGGAGTATAATTGAAATTCGTTTGCGTGTGGTGAACACACACACACACACACACAACGACAGAGGAAAGTCTGGTTTCCGGTGTGGATTTCACGGCGCGTTACTCGGAAAACACGCGCGCGAATGGAATATTACTGTACGTCGCGATGCGCAACGCAGAATTTGTGTTAAGGTGAACTCGCGCTCTCGCGACCACAGAAGTATATCCTGGCGATTTATCGAGATATACCGTCGTCACTAATTACGCCTGAAATTGAATTCGCCATTTTAGAGGCCATTATCGGATATTACACGGTAATAATTTTGGTAGCGCTCGCGCCGCGTAATACGTCGTCCTCGTTCGAATTAAATTAAGCGTGCGTATTTTCCCGCGAAATGCGCGTCTGCATGCTTACGTGTTAAACACGCAATTTGCCCCGCCAATGCGCGAGCACACGCGTGTCCCGATTAACGGTGTGCATGGAGCTGCGCGTTCGAAAAGAGCCGTCCGGATTTATTATTGACAATGTAATTTGTTGTCCCGGCGTGAAACGCGAAACATCTCGCGCGCGACATTTATTTCCGCGTCGTTATCTGCCGTTATCTGCCGAAGATGACTGTCTCTGTCTTCGAGGCGCAAAAAGCTGTTTGCTTCCAATATCTAATTCGCTGCGTTTTATCGCGTTTCAACATAACCTTCGCAACTTTTACCGTGTTCTTCCATTCAATTTAATCTTTTTATATGTTAACATAGCACGGTATCAGTTGCACCTTTTATCTAAGCAAACAGAGTATTGCTGGTTATTTCCGGGATATTGCGATTCCACGAAATGGAAATAACGCTATATCATATTGACACGACAGCGGATCCACGTTATCCACGCCAATCGCGAAATTAGAGACCCTTAAACAGAGACTGGCCATTGGGGGGTCTCCACGTGATTGGCGCACATGAACATGATCCGAAAAATGACGGCACCAATACGGAGCCGTGCTCACCAAGCGCACACGCACACATATAATAGATCACGCACTCACTCACCAGCTCATACATATTATCGCCACCATTTTTCGGCCAGTCTCTGTTTAAGGGTCTCTAAACTTCGCGAAATAGTCCTGTGTCGAAAAGGTACTATGAAAAAGACAATGTTATTTTTCATCGTGATTAATTCTTGCCGAGCCACGTCTTGCGAGTGCATACACTCCCTAAATGCGAGAACCCGAGTCGAAATTTTAACCCTGAACTTTCTAACGTCTGTATATTCTGAAGGATGAGTGTATATGCGATACGCATGGAAACTGAAATTCTATCCGCCTCTGAATGACAAAAAACGCACAAAATGCTTGAAGTTTTAAAGAGTTCTAAAGAAGACTTCTCGGCAAAGTAGGTTAGATAGAATTAGTAGGCTAAGTAGAATAAAAAAAATTGCTGTAGGCTTCAAAGTATTAAAATGGAACGTTGAGGCGAAAAGTGGAATAAAATTTACACGTGAGAAAATTGAAGTCTTGCTTAGCGCCTGTAAGTGGCAGAAAACGCACAAAATGCCACTTGTAGGGCTTTAGAGGGTATCAAAATTAATAGGTTAAATAGAATCAAGAGCTGATTCAGCTGATAGACTTCAGAGTCTCAAGGTAAACGTTGAATAGAATATTAAGGTGGAATGTAGAATCAAAATCTCGACTCGGGAATACGCACGTGTCGCAAGAACGGACGTTAGTGTTTAAGCCTTTGAGTCTGTTGTTTCCCGAAACCATCCTGTCGGAGTCCCAATTTCAGTGGTATGGTATAGTTCCGCTTGGACGAGCGAGGATAACACGAAGATAGTTTCAAAGGCGCGACCGTCGGGCTTTAGAGATTCGCACGAGAGAGAATACCTACTTCAAAATCCGACCAGTTGTTGCAGAAGTTTGTGCCCGCAAGGACGAATATTTGGCCACACGATTATTTGCGGAAAAGAGTGTAATATGATATCAAAATTGCAGTGTACGTCGCGATGCAAAAAAACAAATGTAAGGGCGATTAAAAAATTAGAGAACGAAACTAAAAATTAGAGAACAGTTGAATTGAAGAGAGAGAGAGAGGTGAGAAATAGACTTAATATAAACTTTATATCCCACCAATAGAGATCCCACAGAAATAGAAGTATAATATTTCTTTCTCACTGTATCATCTCGTGATGATACAGCAAGTCACCCATCCTTTTTTGGTAGACGTGCCAAATCCAAGGAGATTCTTTTCTCTGCACGTTAGACATCTCGTGACAACGATGAAAATCATTACGTGACGTTATGGAACGTCTAAAAATACGCACATGGTTCTGCCCGTCCAGTCTCCCGCGCGAAAACGGAAAAAATACGCGAGTACGACAGGAGATATCGAGGATGCCCAATGATATCGATATCGTGTCGCGTTACCTTGCTAATGGCGATCGAAAAGTCGCTCTCGAGCGGACGGATTGCGCGACGTGACGGACAGTCGCCGCGAATCGTAGAACCGTGAACTTGCGGTGTTAGAATCCGCTTCCCCCGTCGCGGAGAGAACATCTCGTCTCGATCACCACCATCACCATCACCACCGACCACTACAACGACGACGACGACAACGTTCTTTCGTTCGCAAGGTTTCAAGGTTGTCGCGGCAGGCTTTCCTCCACTCAACCGGTTTTCAACCACGATTATTACACGCAACTTTCCCGCACGGCCATCGAACGCGATTTCCAAGCTAATTTCTTTGCGTCAGAGTGTAGAACTTCCGCGGTGAGACAAGTGTCTCCGCTTAATCGTTTATCAATCGCTAATTTCGAATTTCTCACGACAATTTTCCGCAAGTGAAAAAGTTCTCTCTCTCTCTCTCTCTCTTTTTCCTTTTTTTTCTCAACTTATTCCGTTGCTTTTTTGATCTTATTGGCAGTCCGCGTAATTGACGTCGCGCGAGTACAAATAGAGGCGCGCTCCTTACAAACAGCGCGTGCGTGACTCGTGTTACGTCGATCTCGTGATTAAGAGGGAAGCTAACTATCGCGCGCGCCCTACATTTTTTAATTAAAGGGGCGCAACCGGCAGCGCGCGGGCCGTGTATTTTGTCGGGCGAAACTGCGTCTACGCGATCGCGCACAATAGAGTGTTTCATGGCTTAGCCGAGGCCGAGCCCCGTTGCCGACTCTCGCGATCAGAGCCTAGACGTGAAGCCAGGGATTGCCGTCGTAATTAGCGCGAAGTGAACCTCATGTGTACGTATGCGTACGTGTTGTGTTTGAGTATATGTGTACAAAGAGAGAAGAAGAGAGAGAGGGGGCGAGAGGGGAATCCGTGTACGACACGGCGCATGATTTATCGTCGTAATTTTGAAATGGAGAAACAAGACCGTCGCGATGCGACGCGAGCGTGCAGCTAATTAGCGATACTGTGTCGCTTGGCGTTGATGTACGTGCGTCATTTCCGAGGAAAGCATTGCGCTCGTGCTCGCTAGAATTTCAACGACCGATCGCGTAATACCCTCCGTACACCCGACTAGGTGAGTATGAGGAAAAAAAAAACTACGAAAAGGGAGAAACGCAAAGCAAAACTCGATTCGAATTCAGGGGCGGTAAGTGCATTATTTACTTGTCGCGTTATTCACAGACTGAATACACCTGACTAGAAATTTGTCCCGTCAGATCTCGATCAGGTTGATCTTAATCAGTTGTCTGTGAAGAGAATAAATTTTTCCTTTGAGCACACGAGCCTTCCTAAAACTCGCGACGAGCACATTTTCAGGCTTTTCCTTTCGCCTTCGCTTGTTGGCTTCGGCAAACAATAATAATCAAGGAAGAGCGATTTTTCATTTCTCCTTCCGCGCGGTATGTGACGTTCGTCACGTGCGACTCGCGTTGACAATCGAGAAGAATTGCACGTAGTTAAGCGATAATGCTAATTCAGGCTGTTGTTAAGAAAATATTCTTTGCCTGAGGGTAACCGTTACTTGAAAGAAGAAAACTAACCCGAGCAATCGCTGCTCTCAGTAATAGAACGACATGTTTCTGCGTGTGGAACGAAGTTCTAGTCGGGTAGCTGTATTGTGTACGTTTCTCAGTTGTATGTATTCTATACATACCGTTTCATATTCATGATATGATATTATCATTATATTACGAGCATTATCGCTTAACTACGTGCAATTCTTCTCGATTGTCAACGCGAGTCGCACGTGACGAACGTCACATACCGCGCGGAAGGAGAAATGAAAAATCGCTCTTCCTTGATTATTATTGTTTGCCGAAGCCAACAAGCGAAGGCGAAAGGAAAAACCAAGGTGGAGGTTACGGTATCTTTTTTTTTTCCGAGATCCGCGTCACGATGAAGGTGAACGCGACTCAACGGCCGGAAAGCGCGATCGAACGGGCGACGTAAGAAACGTCGTAAAAAGATCGGATTATTATATCAGATCAAAAGGCGGAAAAACGGATTACCTTGAAGCCAGTGCGACTCCTAAGTATAGAAGAGGCCGCGCTGCACACGTGCGCAAACGACAATACTTCTGCTTGCTCGTACGAGCCGTTCGCACGCGCCGTTTGTTCGTTTACGGGATGACAGATCGAACGATCGATCCCAAGCTTGCTTGATGGATCGACCGAATGTTTGTTCGCGCGACCCTTCGCGTTTCGTAGGTGGTATATAGGCGCTTAGAAAATCACTCCGAGCGGAAATTATTCCTTTCGTCCCGTCGAACTCGACCTGGAATTCTCCGGATCCCCCGGAGCGAATTTTCGTGCTCCACCGAATTCTCCCTGTGATATTTACGGAGAAATTCGACGGAGAGCGCTGGAGTCTCGTCCTATCGCCAGAAATTAGCCTCTGAATACTTCTCGATCAATCGATATTGCTGTTATAAACTCTTCACAGTCCAGTATACGTAATTCTGTACATTCATTTTGTGTCCTCCCCGAATTTTTTATATTGGCAGAGTAATGATTCCGTCGGTATATTGTCCATCTATTCTAGACCGAGCTTTATTCTTCGTCCTAAACCGTGAAACAGTGATTTTTCCGTTGGAAAAATAAATATGGCGATTGTGTGCGGAGCAGAATCGTTGACGCTAGAAATTGTGTAAAATTCTGCGCGAAAGGAAATAAACAAATTTTATTTTCTCCGTGTTTTATCAATGTCATCGTAAAGCATAAAGTTAGCGCTTGTGTTTGTTTTGTGCATGTGTGTATGTCATATAAGATTTATTAAATAAAATTTATTAAATTCCCTAGCTATATAGAACAATGTGCAAACATGAATGCACACTCAGTTCCTAGGCTTTCACACTTTTCATCAAAATAAAATTGCGACGCTTTGAGCTGTCAAGATTGAAAGCCACTGTTGACATGCATGCGCAGTAATCGCCGTGACAAATGTATAAAAATGACTACACTTCTCATAGTAACGTTCCCTTAATTTAAAATATATCCTCCCTTCGAAATTTCACAAATGTTACGTTCTGTTACACGTTACCACTTTGTCATAATCGATTACTGTATCAACCGGTGGCTTTTCTGACAGCACGAGGTGTGGCAATCTAGTCCATAAAAATTGTGAAAGCCGATTAGGAGCTGAATGTATGTACATAATGAAGATAAATATCTCGTAACTGAACTAATGAGAAAACCCAATCAGTTTTACATTTTATTAACGAACTAATGAATTATTAACAAAACTAACGTTTACATAAAATTTTGTCAGCGGTCAAAAATAGGAAAAAATAATAGTTGAAATAGAAAAATAAGTAATAACTAAAATAAAATAGGAAATAAAGTAGTCGTAATGAAAAATTAATCATATCTTAGTTGCCGAATAATACAGAGTCAAATTGGATGACTATTAAATAATATTAAATTGACGCATAAAGAGACATCTTTTAACAAAAAATTTCAAAATATTGAAATATTAAATACACATATATTATTAATCTTTTAACCACATTGCAATATCGTCATCTGTTTCAATTATTTCAATCACAAGATTCAATTATTGAACTTGTTTAAAAAAAAAAAGTTTCATGCAAGTTTGACTTTTTACAAAAAAGTATTGTAATTACTTGGACAATTTTTATATCGTGTATTTTCTATAACTTAAATTTTATTTTATTTCTATAACAACTAAAATTTTAGTATAGTTCAGCTTTACAAGAAACATAAAAAGAAATAAAATCCTAACATAATTTTCACTACAACATTTTCTCTGCACTAAGAGAAAAAATGGTTAATACAGATAATATTGTCATCTGTTTCAATTATTTTAATTACAAGATTCAATTACCGAGACATTTATCTTATACGCACGTTCAGATCATATTTCTCGACGATGAATTTTATCCAAATCACAAGATTTTCACCACACTGAGGGAAAAATTACCTTAAAATCAACAAATATTTCTTTGATGGGTGCCATTAACATATTTACTTAAATCTAAATTTTCTTTATTTAAATCAAATATTGTTTGCCTGATTTAAGTAAACAATATTTGGTCTAAAGAAGATGGTCTAAAGAGAATTTAGATTTAAATAAATATGTTAATGGCATCCACATCAAAAAAATATTTGTTGATTTTAAGGTAATTTTTCTCTCAGTGTGATGAAAATCTTGTGATTCGGACAAAATTCATCGTTTGATTTTAAGGTAATTGTTCTCTCAGTACAGGAACGACTTTTAGGGCTACTTCATGAAGAAAGAAAATTTTACTCAAACGGGATCTCGATGAGGCCTCAAAAGGGTTAAAATTGAAACGCCTTATCGATGAAAAGTAAGAGGAAAATCCTCCTTCCACTTTTCCTATTTTGTTTCCGCAAGGCTGACGAGCCTGTTGAATGCTCTCGACGCGTCAACGATCGAACGAAGAGCTCGCGAGGAGCTCACGCGAGTACGTATGATTTGTCCCGATTCGTCGGCGCGGGCCTCATTACCAGCACGAAAGTCGAACGATCGATCTCGATACCGGGACACGATCACGAGACGTGCACATGATCGCAGGCAAGTTGGCGAGCGCCGAGCACGCACTCGCAATGAATTGCCTCGGTTCTTCCGGCGATCGCGGCGCGCTCATGCCGGTGTACGTACGTGCCGCAATTCGCGAGCGCGTTGTTTGGCCATTAACGTCGATCGTTCGGTTTTGTATGGCAAGCAGGTATATCGGGCCTATCAATCCATGCGCCGGCTGTTGCGATTTCCGCCTGTGAACTCGATTCGGCCGTTCGATTCGAGCGTGTCGAATGTCGCTCGTCGGGCCGCGCTCGTCTACAAAACTACAACGATACGATACCGGGCGATTTTTCCCCGCGTTACTAGCCTTCACCGTCTCAGACGGAGATGGTGTGTACACTGAGAGAAAAATGTTTGGTATTTGTAACTACAATCGAATATTAAATACACATATATTATTAATCTTTTAACCACATTGCAATATCGTCATCTGTTTCAATTATTTCAATCACAAGATTCAATTATTGAACTTTTTTCAAGGTTTCGTGCAAGTTTGACTTTTTACAAAAAATTATTGTAATTACTTGGACAATTTTTATATTGTGCATTTTCTATAACTTACGCTAAAATTTTAGTATAGTTCAGCTTTACAAGAAACATACACAAAAATTGTAAATTTATAACTATATAATCATATAGAGAAATAATTACTATAAATAATAGTCAAGACCATTTTTTAGTCAATTGCACTATAATTTTAATGATAATAACCTCATATGCATGTTACTACTACTATCTTCATGTTGGAACAACCAAAAACAATATAGTTGGCACCAAATTGGGCCCAGCTATATTTTTTAGTTGTCCCAACACGAAGATAGTAGTAGTAACATGCATATAACGTTATTATCACTAAAATTATAATGCATTTGACTAAAAAATGTTTGTCTTGACCATAATTTATAATAATTATTTCTCTATATGATTATAGTTACAAATACCAAACATTTTTCTCTCAATGTAGGGCTGTGCAATTGATGAAATCGTATACCGCGATGCGATCTTTTCTAAGAATCGTAATCAGTGCAATTGCAATGTCATCGCATCGCAATTTTGCAATATAATTTTAAATCGCGTGCAAGTGCAAAAGAAATAACGCAACTTAATATTTTAACCTTGGATTACTAAACTATTTTGTGCGTAAAGTTGTTACTAAAATTTGTAAAAAAATACAACTTCAAAATAAAACATTAATATAATAAGTAAAAACTTTTGACTATTTTTATTAAATTCATATCAAATATAGAGACACTTGAATACAAACAGTATAAAATAGTTTTGCGAGAATAACGCTGCAACAAAAATATAAAAAATAAAATATACTTATTGTATAACTCAAAAGTAATACTATTACTAAACTATTTCTTGCAAACGCTATCACTATAATTTTACACCAAGACACTATGATACGGCGAGATCACGTAGCATACCAACAACATTCATCCGTTAGTAGATGAAATCATGGCTGACGAACCGGACTGCGTGTTCCCGATAAGCTCTTCGTTTATTGCAACATATGTGAACCTTATGTAATGGGAAATGTGCACTTGTCTCTTCTTTGTGTGGTTCCTGTTGAATATGCTATCGATAAATATAATAACCTTATTATTATTACTATTTTACTACAAAAAATATGGTCGGAGTCGAAAATAACTAAAATTTTAATTGGATTAATAATTTTTCCTCTTAGTGTGGAGAAAATTACGTTAGGATTTTATTTCTTTTTATGTATGCTTTTTGGAAAATCTGTACTATACTGAAATAGTATAAGTTACTATAGAAAATGCACGATATAAAAATTGTTTAAATAATTACAATAATTTTTTGTAAGAAGTCAAACTTGTATGAAACTTTGAAACTGACATATATGCTAAGAGAAAAATATGGTTACTTTCGTCCCCAACAAAACTGTCTCGATTACAAATCAGTAATCGTTAGTAATCGTTTTCTATTGGAATCGATTAGTGATTAGATGAGGGCTGACACCAAGAATTATAATCATTTGAAATAAAAAATATAGTAAAGTTGCAAATATTGAATGGTAAGAGAAATTAACTATTTTATATAGTCGATACAATTGGAATATTTGGAAAATATAGGAACATGTAACTATTCCCAAAGCGTGCTTTACTATATACATAGAGTAATAAGATGGTGACTATAAATCTGTTTCAATTCTGCTATATCTTTATGTTTAGATGAACTATAAATATATGTTTGAGGCTAAAACGAACTATAAAATATAGTGAGATTATAGTTATTCCAACTATTTTTTCTCTCAGTGTTATAATGGCATAATCCCATTATGCCTTTAAATATATAAGTTTAGATTGAATAGTATAAAACATCAGAAATTGTCGCGCGATATTTGCACAGATATTTAACTAAAATGACGAGTGATTTTGGATTGCAGGCGCGACTTTGCGATAAAGCTCGCAATTGCGTATCGCGTTGCGATTCAAGAAAAGAAAGTCGCAGAGTGCTTGTGCGAAATATTGCAAAATCGCACATCTCCAAGGTGGTGAAGCGCGGGAATTCATTTTCCCCGGCCAATTCGCGAAAGTTCGAGATCGATTCGCGCGCGTCGGCGTGTGCACGATATGTCTCGCCGGTCGGTCGGTCGGTGCAGCCCGCCATGGTCAAATTGATCGCGAGATGCAGCGCGCGTGAAAATTAATTAATTCTTCGCGTCACCGCGGAGGTTAAAAGTTCGCGTGGCGTTTTGCTGAAATTCAATTTGCCGTTATACAAAGGGACCGGCGACGCGCGAAAACACGCGGTTCTCGACGACGATGATAACGACGACGACGACGACGCTCCGGCGTCGGGAAGGGATATAAAAGTGCATACGGCGCTTGGACAAAAGGTCACGCGGCGACTTTCTGTTTTACGAGAGACACGTGACGTTCGAGATCAGGGCACGACTTTCCGTGTTTATCGTCTCGGCAAAATATACGCGACGGACGCGATGAGTGAACGCGACGAGCGCACTTTTACTTACCGTCATAAAGCAATTACGGCCCACGCGGAAGACCTATTCGTGCGTTCTTATCCTCGTTGCATTTTGAAAAAAGCGCCACGTGTCGGCTATCGTGCAGAAAACGATACTCCTCGACACGTGACGTCAGTCCTAATTTAATGACTAATCGATTTCAATTGAAAAACTGACGATTACTAACGATTACTGACTCGTAATACGGAGCTAGTCTCGGGAATCTGTCGTGGCAAGTACAGGGCAGACCGTGACTAAATGTCTCATATTTTCGAATTTCGAAGATACAACTTCTCAGACAATTATTATAACTGTGACTGACTGACAGTTGCGCACATATATAAAATATATTATAAAAATAATATATATACTAAATATGTTTCAACTTAAAATAACAACAAAAGTATAACGGCTCTAGAAGATTCAAACTAGTAAATATTATAAGGACAATAAAAGCCAAATCACTGGTGTTAAACGTTTATGATTTACATATAATTAAAAAATAAATAAAATAAATTTTTATTTGACTCACAAATTAATTATTCTAAATTAGAGTAACAAAATTGTTTTGTAATTTTAATCACAAAAATAGTTAAAATAACCATATTTCTAATAACACTATTTAAATATTTAGAATAACCATTGTTTTAATATTATTAGAAAGATGGTTATTCTAACTATTCTAAATTAGAATAATTAATTTGTGAGTCGAGTAAAAACTTATTTATTTTTTATTATTTTTTGATAATATGTAAATCATAAGCACTTAATACCAACGATTTGGCTCTTATTGTCCTTAGTAATATTTATTAAATATTACTAAAAAAATATGTTTAAATATGTTTCAATTATCATAAGTGTATTATTCAAATATTGTAATATTGTAACGATATTATTAATATCGTGAAGTCTATGTTATTTCAATTATTGTAAATGCATTTTCCTTGCCTCTTATCGTAATTATTATAATTAGGTGTAGAAGGTATTTAAGCGCGTGTCGCGCGTGTTATTACATAAAATTCGCGAACACCGCTTCTATGAGCGTTACATAATATCAGCGCTCGACATCGAATACCACGGACACTTTCCGACCCGGGAAGTTTCAGCATTAACGTCGCGTACGCGAGAGCTCTCCGTGGTCGGGTTCCCTCCATTCAGCTTTTTCGATCGCGAGCAGCACCGCCATCGATCGCACCTGCAACATATCGCGTGCACAATGAGACCATGACGATAAATAATTTAGCCGGACTGTCGCGCGACGTAAGTGAAGACGCCCGTTTCCTCCGTTGCGCGCGATGTCACTTTTTATCGCGCGCGCGTTCCCGCGAATAGAGACACACGTGCGAAAAAATTAATGGACTCTCTGAGGAGTCACTGAACGCATACACCTATAGAGTCGGGCTTGCAGATCGGTTCGCGCAGAATAAAGTCGCGGCGTTTCAATTGGCAGAATTGAAAGCCACTGCTGACGCGTATGCGCGGTAAAATCGGTTGTATATAAATACAGAAAAATTACTTCTCCAAGTAATATTTCCTTCGTTTAAAAGCGATTCTTCCTTTCAAATCTCAGATTAAATCTCAAATGTTGCATCCTGTATCTGTTATTTCGGTAACAGCACCGACAGAACCGATCACCGCGTTGCATACACTGAGGGAGAAATTACCTTAAAATCAACAAATATTTCTTTGATGGGTGTCATTAACATATCTACTTAAATCTAAATTCTCTTTATTTAAATCAAATATTGTTAATCTGATTTAAGTAGGTAAAATTTGGTTTAAATAAAGAGAATTTAGATTTTAATCAATATGTTAATGGCACCCATCAAAGAAATATTTGTTGATTTTAAAGTAATTTTTCCCAGTGTACACGTTTTCACATTGGCTCAATAAAATGTACTTTCACACCATGTCATTTCGGCTCCTGTCATAATCGATTACCGAAGTCCAGTGATCCTCAAAACTAGATGGATCACTAACGTCACACAATAAATCTATTCAAACTGTTTTGCTCTCGACTGTATGTACGTAGATCGGCATAGTTTTAACTATAAAGCTATACCTTTCTAGAGAGCGCGCAATGTATTTCTTACGGGGAAACTCTAAAATAGCGTAACTTCATGTGTTGAAGCTATCATGCCGGCCTACGTACACGATTCACGAGGTCATTATCATGCTGACATTCCGCATTACTATAGGAACGAGTGAGAGAAAAGAGTCGGCAATAAAACACCAACACTCGTGGTCTATTCTTTGTAGCTGTACTGTTAAATTGGTACAATAAATTAGAGAGAGAGAGAGAGAGAGAGAGAGAGAGAGAGAGAGAGAGAGAGAGAGAGAGAGAGAGAGAGAGAAAGAGAAGTATATTTTTTCTTGCTCGAACTTATTGCATGAGTTCAGCAATGCAGCTACAAAGAACAGATCTAATATTGCACTCTTTCTGTGAACTTGTACACTCAGTTTTTTCAGTGAAGTCGCAACGCTCAAGGTTGTCACAATTGCGAACCGCTATTGACCAATTTACACGAGGATTGGCTGCGTCTTTTTTTTGTCACTGGCCGACTGCTGCGCAAGTGCGTCAGCAGTGACTCGCAATTGTGACGATCTGAAGCGCCGCAACTTGATTAGAAAGAAGAAATGTGAAAAGCGTCTCGCAGCTGAGTGTGTACCCTCTCTCCATGAGAGAGGCGCGTGATCTCGCCGACTCGGCACACGTTAAATCGAATCACCGACTGGGATCGAGGAACGCCAATTAATCGTCTCCGATCGGCCGGTGCAATAAATACATTAATTAATTGTCGAAGATTTACGGCGCCAGCACGCTCCCGGCGGCGGAATAATTGTCGGGATAACGCCGGCAGGGTTCATCGGGCCGTGCACGATCGACCGGCGGAAAATGCAACGTTACGTCGCAAATTGCCAGGGCGATCGATGATGACACCCGCCCGCATCGCTGACGGTGGCGGCCGTTTCTTCGTCGATCGCCGACTATCGCCAACGCGCGCGCGATTCGCGGTCGATTCCTCGCGCGACGCGGACATCGCGGACACTCGTCGCGGTCGACGAACCCCGCCGGGACGACCTCATCAATAAGCGTAGCCGAGGGGGTAAGAATATCGATGCAACTGTTGATGCGAGCGTGATTCATCGGCCTCAATTATCGAACAAACGCGTTGCCGCGACAAACAACGTCGAGGCGACGTCGGCTCGCACGAAAACAACGCGGTCGACCTCTGCGCCGAAGTTAGCCCGCCATTTTCGAAATTTCAACGCGGCCATCACAGTTCTACTTTCCCACCCGGAAGGTAGTTCTCGATCAGTTTTCAAAATAGTTCTGGCGTCTGAGGCGATCAAAAAGCCATCTGAGAAAAGGGGCGAACTTCGCGAAGCCGACGACACGGAAATTCGCCGGAATTCTTCTCACAAGCAAACCTATCCAAAAGGTACACTCCGATTTCTTTCTAATTTAACAGAAATGTAGAAGTACAAAATATATTTAGATCACATTTTTTCTTTTTGGTCCAATTTGAGTTTCACGGGCAGTTTATAGCTTTTTAATGTTCTTATTCTTATCATCAACTAAATAGAGTGTAAATAGAGTACAACAAAAATGCATAAGAAATAAAATTGAATACAAGATATTAAATAATTTTAACAAAATCGGCATAGTTGAGACATGAACTATTTTAAATTTCTTTAGCCGAGATTCCAATTGAAATATTTTAAATCTGTGCTAAATTAGTCAAAAATGATTTTAATCTCGGCTAAACCGAGAGACATCCGACAATTTTAATTAAAATTTTAGCAAAATTAGCATAGCTGAAATACGAACTATTCTAAATTTCTTTAGCCGAGATTGTAATCGAAATATTTCAAATTTGTGCTAAATTAGTCAAAACTGGTTCGAATCTCGGCCAAACCGAGAAATTATTTATATAAATAATTTTTTTAACTTCTTACGTTTTGTTTAAACATTTTATTATTTATACAAATAATTTTATACATTTTATACATTTGACTTCATATTCATAATCAGCAAACCAAAAACGCCTATATCTTGTATTCAATTTTATTTCTTATACATTGTTGTTGCATTTGTTGATGATAGGAGTGAGAACATTAAAAAGCTATAAACTGCCCGTGAAACTCAAAGTGGGCTAAAATGAAAAAAATATGACTTAAATATTTTTTATTCTTCTACATTTATGTCAAATTAGAAAAAAATTGAAGTGTAACTTTTAGATAGGTTTACTTGTCAGTTTTTCGTCTTACTTTTAGTATTCGAACGCGCACATTCGGTGGAAGAGAATTTTTTATTTTCTAACATAAGAAAATATCAGAAATTTAACGGCGATGATGTAGTAGCCGATAAAAAAAATAATAAAAGAATGAAAAATTGATTTACATTTCATCGTATTCCGAAAGAATCACTTTTTGAAGAAATCGATTATACAAATTTGCATCACAATACGCTGAAAGAGTTAATAGTATCGTGAAGAACTCATGAAGGACTACTTAGAACTCTGAAGAAATTGACCGACTTCTGAAAAAAAATTTTCAAATTTAATTGAATTTTTTTTCCGAGGATCTATCGGTTTTTTTAGAATTCTAGGTAATCTTTCTCTTTTTCTCTTTTTTTCTATTTCTTCCTCTCACGAGTCAGAACTAAAAAATTCTGGTGAATTTTCTTGCTCAATTTCGCGAAATTGACCTCTCTTTTTTCCAAATGGCTGTTTCACTGCTTCAAACGCCAACACTACTTCTGAAATCGATCGAGGACCTTAGGACTCTCTTCGGAAAGCCAGAAGCTCTCTCTCTCTCTCTCTCTCTCTCTCTTCTCTCTTCCTCTTTCTTTCTTTGTCTATCTCTTCTGCTTCTGCCGCTCGAGGGCGAGAGCATTCGACGCGATTTCTCTCCGTCGAAATCGATCTCGGCGATAACGTTACATCTTCGTATGAGACAATAAGTCAAACAGAGCTTAAACTCGAGCGGCCGCATTCAACGTTAAATCACGCGATCAGAGCGAAACACTGTGGGCGACGTATTTACCCAAAAGACCATAAATTTCCCCAAGATTTTCGTAAATAGGCGGCCCCGTAAGTGAGAGCAAACGCAACCGTTTCGCGTTTTTCACGTACGAACCATTGTGCCATTACGCCGCAGCGATTGACTTTTACGGGCTTATTCGCGCCGGTCGTAGGATCGATTGATGGGTGCGTCAGGAAGTCGAAAACATCCTCGGGTGCGTCAGGAAGTCGAAAACATCTTCAGCAGCGCGTGTTGTGCCAATAAAGTCGAGATTACGAGGTTTTCGCGTGCGGCCGTGCCACGTCGATCTCGCGTCGTATTACGCGAATTCCACTCGTCAAGATAGACGATCGCCGTTGAAGAATGATTGAAGGCTGTCGCGATCGATAAATTGCATTTTTTCTTTTCTCTTGTTTTGTTCTGTTTCTATTTTACACGCACAGGCCGTATTTGCATGTAGACTGCGAAATGGAACGTATTAAAACAATATGTTTGCAACATATTATTTGATCACACTGTACTGGCAGTTAAAAGAACACACATATGTATGTGTGTGTGTGTGAGAGAGAAAGAGAGAGAGAGAGAGAATATAAAAAATATAAAAATAAAATATAAATAATAATTAATATAATATAAAAAATACTAATAATATAAAGAATAAAAATAGTAATAAAATAATAATAATTAGAAATATAACATAATAGAAATATATAATAGTAAAACTAGTAATAAAATATAGAAAAAATAATATAGAATATAGAAATATAGAATAAATAATATAGAATATAAAAAAATATTTTTTTGGACTTAATAAATTTTGTTGAATTGAAAAACAAATTTAATTATTGAAATGTCCAAAAAATCTCGCTCGGTACGATTTTTTCGTGTTCTTGTGTGTTCGATTATGGTGACGAACGGAGCTCCTCCACGATAACCGTTATTTCGATCACGGCTAACCTTGGCTTCCGCGACCGACTCGCTTTTTCGAATCCGACAACACCCTGACGGGGCTCGTAGTCAGAGGTCTTCCCCGCGAAAATCCGACCGATAGTCGAACAACCTTCCTCACAAAAGTACGCACAAACGCTAATCCACAAAAATTATATTGATCGGTCGCTCCACCCGCGCTGGCCTCCCCGATAGACGTCCCCCTAGCCCCAGCCCTTTCCTACACGGACAACGGACACAACACGATATACCAAAGAGAGAGCAATCTTATAAATCCGGCGCTGTGCTTCCTCGCCCGGACCTCCTGGATCGCTCCTCCGCTCGCTCGCTCGCTCGCTCACTCACTTGTCATTCGGTACGCCTGCCTCTCGTCCGATAGCTGGTCGGAAGTTCCGCTCTTCGCATTCGATAACCATATCACACACGATACCATAGAAGAAGGAGAGCGTACTAGGTGGCGGCGGGACGCCATGCGTTCGAGATCTGCGTATCTTTTTCGTCCCAAAGAGAGAAAAATATCGAGAGCGCGGTTTTGCTAGGCCCGGGTCTTTCGTTTGCCGGGCGACTGCTCTAAACCACTGAGCTATCTGACGCTCCACACTGAGAGAAAAATGTATGATATTTGGAACTATAATGGCATAGTAAAAATATTATAGTTAGGAATATAATTTTTATAGTAAATGTTACCATAATATTTGTAATATTTACAATATAAGTATAGTATAACAGACCCGTGTAAAATTTTTACCAAGAATTATAATTATTTGAAATAAAAAATATGGTAAGGTGGCAAATATTGAATGGTAAGAGAAATTAACTATTTTATATAGTCAATACAATTGGAATATTTGGCAAATATAGGTACATGTAACTATATTCCCAAAAGGT
>NW_022639546.1:452405-454972 GCF_010583005.1 Odontomachus brunneus
GGTACATATAACTATATTCCCAAAAGGTACTTTACCATATATATAGAGTAATAAGATGGTGACTATAAATCTGCGTTCATTCTACTATATCTTCATGTTTAGATGAACTATAAACATATGTTTGAAGCCAAAACGAACTATATAGTGAGATTATAGTTATTCCAACTATTTTTTTCTCTCAGTGCACGCTCACGACACTCTTCTTTCCCTAGATAACGCTCAGAGATGCCGTTCGGAAGCGACATCTCTGGCGCGATCCCGAGCGCACAGCGACTACAGAAAGAAACAATGTTACTATACCAAATGGTACAGCTGTCACTCGAGATGCTCTATCTTGTGACGAATAAAAGAGAAAGAGAAATCGTTTCGGGAAATCTTCCAGGGAAATACTCACCTCTCTTCCCCTCCTATTGACATTTCTGTCATCTTCCGTTAGGCCCACTCCGGTATTCGTCAGACTCCTGCGAATCGCGATATCTGTCCAGGAGGGGGTTTGTTATGTTTTGGCATCGGTCTGGCATCACCTTGGCTTTCAGTGATTTTGTCGTGGCCACTTGACCTTCCGGTCTATTGTTTGCGGCTGTCCCGTCATCCGTCGCCCCCCTCTCTCCTCTGTTTCCGACAGGTGGATAATGTTCCTGTGGAACAGGAAGAGCTGGCTGCGATATTGTTAAATTATATTGGAAGAGAGAGTCACCTGGTTTTATCGGTCTGCCTCGACTTCTCGCAGGTGGTGGGTCCTTCACGGCGTAACTCCTCCCTTCGTCGGTAGCTCCTCTTCTTCCTCGGGTCGGGGGAGCGCTCAGTCCTTACAAAACCCTCATTCGCGGATCGCCCTCTTCTTCCTCTCTTGCTGGGTTCAGAGGGAACACGGCAAACCATGATCGCGACAGCTCTTTCTTCTAACCTTTCGCTACCTTGTGACGGGCGCTCGTTAGCTGCCACGTTGCAAACGGTAAAATAAACGGTAAAAAGGAGTATTTCTACTTCAAATCATTGAATATTCACGGATTATCAGTGAAATGTTCCTTTTTATCGAAAACATTTTCGTTATCAGCATCATACATATGTATGTGACGCAACGATCTCTAAAGACCATATATCATATATGTGTAACGACAAGAAAAATTTTTTTTACCTGTGCATTATATATCAAACTCTATGTCTGTTTTACATAATTACGTAAATTACGAAGAAAGAAGAGGAAATGGACTATGTGGAAGAGTGTTATAAATGAATCGAACGTCTATTTTTGTAGTGCATGTTCTCGCTCCGTGCATCGGAGTGTTTTTGCACGTTGAACACTTGAGCGTTTCCAGTTCCTTCGGAACTTCATTATCCAGTTTTCCATTTAATTGTGTGACAATAAAGTAGAACGTAACATTATCAGATAATAATTGGATCCCCGCGACAATCGACGAGACGGTAGTCGACAAAATTTCATAGCGCGGTAATGGAGACTAAGCGTAAACTATCAGAGTTATCTCGGTTAACGATATCTCGGTGTACTACTTCTATTTATATGAGCGCAAATTGCGACTCTACACGTCGCGCGCACACGAAGAACGCAATATTATTTGCGACGCGCATATTATTATGATGACTTGTTCCTCCGCATTTTTATCATTAGCGCAGTCATATGACTCACTCTGGGGAACATTAACGATCATTAAAAATACGTCGTAGCAAGCACCGGCAATCGAGACAGTATTATGTTGACAATGAGGGGAACCAGCGTTCTACGTGCGCGTGATCGTGTGTCGTTGGCTCATCATTCCGAACTGGACGATATACCATACACGCGTATTGACATGTCAACGAAACGTAAGAGCTGATATTGATACGTGCTTCGCTCTCATGGCCGATGAAAACACAAATTGGCTAGGTCGAAATGTTCTGCAGAAAAACTCACGAAAAATTCGCACGGTCGTCGGCGCGTTGGGTCCGTGTTTGCCTGTAAAATCATTTTTTCGATGAGGGAGTGTCCTGTTACAACAGTAGAGATAAAACGCGAAACAATAAGTCGGATGAGGAAAGGGAATTATGAAACTGCTCGTGCCCTTTCAGATAGCTCCATTAATTTTAAGGTAGTACTGGCGGTTTATGATCTACCGTTCGGAATTTAATAAAATTTGGTACACTAGTAGATATTTATGCAAAAAAGATTAGTATAAATTTTTGTAGAGCTACGGAGAGCCAATAAAAAGATATTGGCATTTACAATTTGGTGCGTTTAACATTGAGTCTTATAGGAAGCCACCGATTATCTCCAATATTTCAGACAATACCGTCCAGAAATGTGGCAACGTCGCTAACAAGACAGAATACGCGCGATATTTAAAAACAAATGGAATCTGAGAAGGTAGGTTTCATAACAATGTCACAAAAAAAATATGAAAAATGTTTTATTCATGCATACAAAACAATTTATAATAATAAAAAATTTAATTTATTATAATTATAAACAATAAAATTGTAACTTAACGATATTTTCAATATGTTCTATATATTAACTACTCTAAGAATAAATTATTAATTTATTTTATAGACTCTTTGTTGGCAAAAAA
>NW_022639546.1:455030-492537 GCF_010583005.1 Odontomachus brunneus
TCTTTTTATTGGCTCTCCGTAGCTCTACAAAAATTTATACTAATCTTTTTTGCATAAATATCTACTAGTGTATCAAATTTTATTAAATTCCGAATGGTAGATCATAAACCGCCAGTACTACCTTAAGTATATACCATGGACGTGATATACATGGACCCCGCATACGGCCAGAAAAGTGAAGCCAATATGTACAGCCCCTCTATGTTTGCTGTCTCTTTCTGCACAGACAAAGTGTGCGATAAAATTTAAGTAAGACTTTTATTTGCCAGTCTAGTCGGGGTGCTGTTGCGCTCTATAATATTATGGAAACGAGAAATGGATGCACGCGCAACAAAAAAGTGACAAAATAGAAAGAAAAACTATAATCCCTCTATTCTAGCTCTCTTTCTAGATGTTGGCTTCACTCTATTAGACGACAGAACATAGGGCATTCGGAGTCCATATATAATACTATGCCCGTGGTATATACGTTCAGATCTTATAGTAAGTAATATTGATATATGAGCAAATAACATTGTATGTGCAAATAATATTAATATGTGAAATAAATACAACATTTCACGTTTAATATTAATATTATACATCATTGGCGTTTCATTTCAACTTGGATACTTCAACTTTATCTCAATACATCCAAAAAATTATACGTGATATTCAATTGAATTTCACGTGTTTCGTGTGATGTGTGTGTGTGTGTGTGTGTGTGTGTGCATGAGGAAACGACTATATTTGCCCGAGTGATCCCATTCGTCGCGTCGAAACGCACTCGTCCGATTATCTGAAAAACTCGAGTATCCCGTTATCACGTCAGTCGATTACTTCGGATAATCGCGATTTTCTCGTAATTTGACGACAATTTCGCAGCGTGACGTACACGTTCGCACGGTGATAAACGCGGGATGTTGCCAGACACACGCATACACACACACACACACACACACACACACACACACACACATACACATACACACACAACTGATTCACTACCGTGAAAAGCCGGGCGGAGGCCGCTTTTGCGCGAAACCTCGTTGTTTTAACCCCTTTAAGCTCGCCATTTATGCGACGCCGGTAAGCTTTCGGTGCCATAGCGACGCTGCGCGAACGCAATGGCTTAACTTCGTCCGGCGATGCACGGAATCGCTAAATATTCTTTCGGGCTTGTGAAGCGGCGATGAAACGCACTCGCCCGATGGGATATCAATTAAACGCGCTTTTTGCGCCTCTGATTGCAGGTTTTCGTTTAGCAAACGCGACTGCCTCGCGTCAAAAGTGTGATGAATTCGCTGTTGCGACGCAGTGTCGTTAACGGCGCCCTGAAAATCGCTTGATTAATGTAAAAATCCTCATTCTCAGATATATATCTAATCCTAGGCGTTCTTATTGTTTTAGTCTTTAATTGATAATCAATACACGCACGGAAAACAAATTAGCATTCATTTAAAACAAATATAATCAAATTAGCAACCATTGTTTCATATATAAGAAAAAATATATGGTTTTGTTGAAAAAATTTTAAAATCTTCAATTTCAACAAAGTTACAGTTTTGTTTGAATATTATAATAGCTTTATAAGTATGATATAATTATTTTGGAAAAAGTACATATGATTATGTTTAAAAACATTATATTTTTAATCCGATATTTTGTGTGTTTCCATTCATGAAAATTATACTTGAATAATAAGAACAGATTTTTTTCAATGGATCATATAAAATGTATCGATGCAAGTAATTTATCTTCGTTGAATGCTTTGTTTAATCTCATTTGAAGATTAATACGTCATACAGAAAAAAAGATTTGCTAATATATGGACAACTAAAATTATTAACTGCAGGAACAAATTTTCTTGCTTTCATAGCAAAGTTATTTAGTTGCGATAGCTAAAAGATTTGCTAATATATATATTAGCAAATCTCGCATGGCGAGAAAGAATCGCCGTAAAAAAATCACGGTAAATGCTAAAGTAAAATATAACAACGCGAAAGATTATTCGAATCACGCATCAGTACACTCCCAGAGCAGCAGGAATTCCTTTCTAATGAATGTTTCTGACGCTTCTGAATGTTTTACGGTACAATGCGATTTTCAGCGGAAATACGCATCAACTATTGCACGATCTGGTTTTGACGAAAATTGAGTTTCATGGTCACTGAACGCGCAAATGGCGATGATTAACGAGCTATCTCGGCAATCCTAGCTACTATCAGTTTCGGTCAACCACGCCTACTTCCTGAAAGAAGGGGACAGGAAGAGAGCGACCGGATACGTGTGGGTCTTCAAGATCTCCATTGTTCTATGAAAACCTTATAAAGTTCTTATAAGGCAAGTGGAATCGCGTTTGATCACTTATATGTGAATGCCTTCGCAAAAAGACGCGGTGTCATCTTTCCGCCGATTTTGAGAAGGATTATCGATGTGCCCATCTCGCAATTGGCACACGGAGAAAAATAATTTGCTGGCCCAACAAATTTTCTGTTGGTCTTTTTGTAAAAATCTTTTTGTTATTATATGGACAGCAAAAAAATTTGCTAAGAGTACTAACCACTATTTGCTGGATATAATTTACTAAATCTACAAATTATTTTGCTATAAGAACCATGATGGGTTTATATAAGCAGTTGCAATTTTGCTACGACAAATAAATTTGCTAAGGATACATTATTTTGCAACAATAGCAAATTAACGTGATTTTTAAGACAAATACACTCAACAAATTTTTTCTATCCTACAAAAATAATTTGCTGGCTCCGCAAATTTTCTGCTAGTCTAGCAAAATCTTTTCGTTATTATATGGACAGCAAAAAGATTTGCTAGGTATACTAATCACTATTTGCTGGATATATAATTATATAATTATAATTATATATCCAGCAAATATATAATATAATTATATAAATAATTTGCTGAATCTACAAATTATTTTGCTATAGGAACCATGATGGATTTATATAAGCAATTGCAGTTTTGTTCCGATAGCAAATAAATTTGCTAAGGATACATTATTTTGCATCAATAGCAAATTAACGTGATTCTTAGGACAAATACATTTAACAAATTTTTTCTATCGTAGCAACGAAACTACTTCTACTCTGATAACGAATAATTTGTAAAATTAGTTATGTCAATTAAATTTTTTTTTTATGTCATTACGAATATACAGTAGCAACGACGATTTTGCTAAAAAAGCAAAATTATTTTTCTCCGTGCGTAAACACAAATGGTTTTTTTTTCTTTTAGCGAACGTTCAGTTTATGATCGCCACTTTTTCGATGACCTCGACTTCTTGACATATGTTGCGAAGTCCTGAGTAACAGTCGAGCAATTTTAATTTGCGATTATTATTTATTAAAAAGTTATTAACAAATAAAGATTCGTTATTATTCAACATTTCTGCACAAAACGAAATTTATTGTCGTCCATGACGAACTCGAACTTAATCTACATTCGTCATTATCAATAATTACTTTCATTAATTAACGGACAGCTCTCCCTGACTCTTTCTCTCTTTCTCTTCCTCCCTACCTGCGAGTGCGCGGAAAAAATAAATACATGCTATCTTCGTCGGGAGTTATTTTTATGGCTTGATCCAATAATTGTAACAAGCCGCAGATACTTCGATCCATCGGATGTTAACGCCATTACATGATGATTATAGATGTCATTATGTTGAAGAGCCGCATGACAATTCGCTCATTATAATCGCGCGAAATTATAACTGTCACGAGCGTATTTTCTCAGTTTTATTTACGCGTCCAAGTAAAACGGAACAATTCATAAAATAGGAGGAAAAATGTCCTACAATAAAATGCGCTACAATAAAAATCTAATATTTCCAAGTGTCGCATCGGGACGTTCGTTAGTCCAGATACGATCGAAATTTCCATTCCATCTCACAGCTTGGGTTATTGTTCGACTGTCAATAGAATTTATTGAGCGGATTTATTATTCATACGGTGAACAGGCAACTCATTAGCCAGACAATCCCGTTCATCGTCAACAAACGAATATGCGCGATTTTAATCGAATGTAAAATAAGCAATCAGCGTTTATCTTTCGATTCGAATATCTTGGATTTAGGTGATTGGCCGATTGTTGCTCCCTTCTCGTCCATAACGAATCTCGATTGAAATAATTCCGAAATTTTCTGACCATCTATTAAATTCGTAGTAATTTTTCATTACCCGTAATAACGGGGTTTAACGTAATAATAACCGTGATTATATAAGAGAAAGTATTTCATCGATTAAAACGAGGCATAAAGTGAGATTTATTATTGCGAAAGTGGTGTGTCTCTTCGCTCACAATTGCGAGACCTTGTTACAATTTTCCTGTTCACGATATCATTCGAATGTCGCGTGAAGTGATCTATATAATTACTCACATCGCTTCACCGCTTGAGGTTAATTAATTCTCCAGTGACTTTCACGTGGAAATAATAAACCGACTCAATAATGGAATTAATTTGTCACTTTCCACACACGGAAATAAGAACATTCTTATTTCAAAAATATCTTTATTTTTTACACTTTGACATCTTAAAATGAAATTACGTGCACAGAAAAAAGGTTTGGTTGAATTAATCAAATATCTGGTCGAATATGAACGAACCAGAAATTGCGGTTGATGTAACCCGAATTCTGTTTAAGTTAACAAGATTTTTGGTTGACTAATCAAACATGTCTGATAAATAACCAGACATGTTTGGTTAGTCAATCAAAAATCTTGTTAACTTAAACAAAATTCGGGTTACTTTAATCGAAATTTCTGGATCGTTCATATTCGACCAGCTATTTGGTTAATTCAACCAAACCTTTTTTTTCCGTGTAGTGTTACGAAGATAAGTCATTTACATTAACATATCTATAATATGTATGATCCAACAAAGAAAAATGTGTTCTTATTATTCAAAAATGTTCATGAATGTATATAATATTGGGTTGAGAATATGATATTTTTAAGTGTCGAAAGAAGTTATCACCAAAATAATCATATTATATATATTATACTCCTTAGGAGAGATTATTAATATACAAATAAATAACGCCCGGGTTTACAAGTCGATGATCGAATCGATATCGATGATGATTTTTTCGGACCACTCGATTTGATAACGATAGATTCTTTATTGATATTCAATAAGAGATCGAAATTTTATCGATGTTACATAAAGAATAAATCCATATGTCATAGATATGTCAAGATATTCCCTTGTAAATAGATGCTATATCGTAAAATTACAACTAAAAATTTAGTTGATACATGACATTTATTATATTATTACACAGAAGATATTAGAAAACAAATAACATATTAATTATATTTGATCATTTGTCATGAAGTACTAAATAATATCATAAAATATATATAAAGAGAAACCAGGAAAAAATAATACAATGTCATTAAAAACATACAACTATTTGCGCACTATAAATAAATGTATCAGTATGTAAAATATTTTTTTATGTATCAAAAAGAAATATAAACATATTATCTGTACCCATTTCTTCATATTTTTATTATACAGAATATCCAGTAATAAATATAATATCACTAATGAAACATATAAAGGAAGATTAATATTGCATGAATGATAGATATGCATAATATTTTGTCGATGTCGAGTCGACACCTACATATCAATTTCATTTATAGAAGATATCGTATAGCTATCGACTTGTTATTGATAATTTAATTTTTATCTAGTAGATATCATATGCAGATATCATATAGATTTTAACATATCCATATATCGAGTCGATATATTAATTCGACTTTAGTAGTTTATATTAATATGACACTATAAGATCTGTATTCGCTGCTCATTAGCCTTAAAAACTTTGTTAGTTACTTGAATAATATAAGGAGCTTCATACATAATTTCGTTGACTTTAGTACGATATAAGTTGAATAATGACTAGATCGTCGACATAGTATCTTCCAAATGTCTTGATGATATCTTCGAAATATCAAATTGATTATTGATTTTCACATGATTTTAACTTGATTTCAATACGATATCGAACAGATTTTTCGTCAATTTGTCGACCCGAGCGTTGTTGAAATTCAAAGCTTAAAAATTCTTCTAACAAAATTATATATCATTGCTCATGTGTGAAACAACAATTGTTGATTTGAGTATATTACTTTTAAGACTCCTTGTACTTCGGCCATGTTGAATTTGTGGCATCAGAAGCGAGGAACGACATACTGATGAAAGTTACATACCATTTCTAAATGAAGATAAACATGAACGAAAGAACATTTGAGACCGTTTGAGCACATTTGTAAAATTGTTCGAAAGATATTTCTTTTCTCTGACGATTAATAAATAGTCGTACAACAAATGATGAAGTGAGGCATGCAGACGACAGATTTATTTCATCATTTCACTCGCCCCATTTATATTTCACCATTTATATTTCACCATTTATTATACAACTATTTATTGATCATCTGAGGAAAGAAATACCTCTCGGATAATTTTCCAAATATGCTCAAGCAATCTCATATGTTCTTTCATTCATATTTATCTTTATTCAGAAATGGCATGCAACTTTCGCCAGCATTCCTCGTTTCTCTGACGTTACAAATCCGACATGGCCGACGAGGTACATGAAGCCTTAAGTAGGTACTAATCTTTTTTCCGTGCACGTAGTTTTATCCTGCAATAATATCGCGTTCCACTAATGACACAGTCGACTGAGACGCAGCTCTTGGTAAGTCAATACGCCTAAAGTTGCATGTGTAACAAAAAGAAATCCCTCGAAGCCGTTGCCTCCCAACTGCGCACTACCCTGCGGAGCGCGGTTAAAGTTGGTTAAAGTTTAGCCAGTCGCGAAGTAATAACAATCCGTTATCACGAGATCCTCGCGAATGAGGACCGCGCTTTTCAGAAAATTGCACGACAACCGACGGTCAGCCGCGTGTCGATTCCGCATTTTAAAAATAACGCCGTTCGCGTTATGCCACGAGCGATCGATAGTAAATGGATGACTCAGAGACTTCAGAATTCTTTCTGTTTCTCTAGCTTTTCTAGAAACTTATACCTAGTTTCCTAATTATTATATACTATAAATAATACATCAATATACGGTATCCAAATATTTTATAAAAAAATATGAGTTAATATGAGTTAAATGAAATATCTTGCTCATTCTTAAGGGCATTCTTACACTGTAAAAAATCTTGCGTACACAGTACGTAAGCAAATGTTCCAAAAAGTCCATTCTAAATTTTGTGTCGAAAATAACTCATTCATATGTTCATTCGTGTGTTATTTATGTTATGTACTAGTCTAAACATAATATAAATAACACACGAATAAACATAAATGACTTATTTTCGACACAAAATTTAAAGTGGACTTTTTGGAACATTTGTTTACGTACTGTGTACACAAGATTTTTTACAGTGTAAATGCTGCTTTCGAGCTTTATATACTAACATTTTTTTATTTCTGTAATTTTTTTTCTAAATTACTATTTTACCAGCTTTCCGGAATCGCCGAGTAATTTATCGAGTGAGTTATCGTCAAACTGGGTCATTTTCATCTGTAGTTATATGTATAGCATTTCAGTGAAGGAATTGTGTACTTTGAGAGAGTGGCATATGGTGGCATTTGATTCTTCATTACTGTCTTCCTCGCGAGCGCGCTCATTTTGTGATTCCTCGCTAACTACTCGATACCTGTCGAACGCTCGCTCGTTAACGAGCACGTGCTTTTTTATCATGGCCATCAGACTGAACACCCGGCCTCTCATTGCGAGGCCAGATGATGAGATTGAAAATCGCCGACCGCTCGAATACGCTCGTGGGGAAGGATTAAACAGTCGGAAAGAGCTGCATATCGTTCTTTTTTTTTTTTTATCTCTCATGTCTCACGGCATTCCAAACGTTTGCGTAGCGTCGTGGGTCGCGTGCGAATATTAGATGACGATAATATTTCTGTCTGTCACACTATCGTTATCTATACCGTTTTATCGCATATTCTTCGCGGCGAATCGTTAATTCGTATGATTTTAATACTGCTGCTTGATGTGTTACTTCCTCTATTTGTCTTGCGTTAGATCACCAGCTATTCCGCGTCCTATTGTGTGATTTAAAAGCGTACTCGTGCAGTTAATTATTGGCTCACACACTGTGTGTGTTGTGTACCGTCGTCCTTTACTCATTTACAACACAATTTATCACAATTTGCAACACACAACTACACAAATATTACAAGTTGGAGCTCATAATACGGCTCGATACGCAGACATGCCTCTGTGTGTACGGTCGGCTGGTCAAATATAGAAGCACTTTTCCTTGGTGAGTTTTGCAATCTGTTCGGTATCCAATAGGAAAACATGTCTGAGAACATCTCCTGAAAATCATTGAAGAAACAAATTCTCCTACTGGATACGAAATACGTTACGAAACTCATCCTGGAGAAACGTTGCAATCTTTAATCAGCCAGCTGTTCTGCAAATCCAAGTGTGTAACTTTTCAATATATCAGTGTGTAATTTGACTGGAGCTCTTTTTACAGTCTCTTGCGGTTTTAAATCACGTCATTTGCTACGCTTAAACGTCTTAATTGACGTCGCTTGAAATGAGGAGAAACATGTAAAAAGAGATTCAGCCACTCAATTGGATCTGCGTAAGAAATAAGTTGCAAAACGATTTAGACATAACGCGATATTGGACCTCGCGAAACTGTTAAAATTGGGAGTCATTACAGACGAGCTTGCCTAGTAATTATATTATTAATTATTATTATTAATTATTATTATTAATTATCAGTATTAGCCTTATTTAATATTCTTAATTATATTATTATTATTTAAATGTCTCATTCTTTCTTTAGTTATCACCTTTAATTATTATTATTGTGTAAATCCGTCACTAATGATTTTGAATTCTGACAGTTTGTCAAGCTCTAAACTTCGTTGTGTCTAAATTTTGCAAGCCACTGTACGTCTTCCTCCAGCTGTGGATGGGGTAGAGATAAGATTCATGAGATAAAAAGAAATTTCACCAGTCACACGATTACGCGCCTCGAGTCGCATTGTTTATCAAATTTGTCGCTGATAATAACCCCTTCCTAATTTCACGATTAAAATAGCCACGGCCGCGTATGACGAGCGAAGATTGCATGCTGCAGATTATTCTCGCGGCACGAAATAACTGTTGAAATCGTTTCTTCGCGGCGTGTGCTCCGAAAGGACCGCTTTTCTCGCTCGGTCTAGAAACATATCGGTCGTGGATTCGCGACTTCAGCTCGGCAACTTTCGTCGGTAATCTCCTCTTCGCGGAGACTCTTCGCTCGATGGCGCAAGATCAACCACGAAAAAAGCAACGAGGCGGCTCTCGCTTCTTATTAGTCATTTTCGGCGATTAATAGCTCCCCCTCGTCGTTCCTTCCATCTCGATTTCACCTGGCCGACATTGCTAAACATCGGATCGTGATCCTGTGAAGAAAATCGTTCGGCGAATCGCCGTTACTCAATTCGAAGCGGCGCTTCGCGACGATGATGTCGCGTTATATAGTTATAACTGTGACAGAGTGGCAGAAGGAGAAAAAATAGTGGGGTTATTATTACTTTTTTATTTTTTCTTCCAAAATTTTTAAATTTTATATCTAACCTATGTTTATGTTCCTATATTTTATAATCCACGTTATATTTTCTATATCATATATAAAATTATATATTATATAGAATTTTATTATATACAATATTAAATATACAATATTATATATATTATTAATTTATATATATTATTATATTATTATTATATATATAATATACAGATATACAATATTATATATATAGATATACAATTTTATAAATATATATATATATACATATTAAAGATATATGTGTATATATTAATGATATATATAAATAAGTATATATATATATATATATATATATATATAAAATCGCGGAAGATAGAATATAAATTAAATATAAAATTTACAAATTTTGGAGGGAGAGAAGCAAACTGTAAGAACCTTCACTACTCTCCCTCCTCTTCTATCACAATTATAATTCTTTAACGCAATATCATCATCGACAATGAATTGAATAACAGCTATTATATATATATTCTTTTTTTTTTTGTAATTCTCTTTATTAATATGTCAAAATTGTACCTATATATTCGTGATACAGTTGAAACATCTATCCCTCTGTATTTTTTTTTTAAATAATTGTACATTAAAAGATTTAGCTCGTTAATAAGGATTATTATTATTATTATTATTGTTATTATTATTATGAGCTGGCCGACTAGCTCGGCCCCGTCTTCATCGACGAGCGAGCCCGTTGTAACGCTTCAACGAGGAAGCAGACGCGGGATAAGGGGAAAGTCGTGTCGGGTCTCTCGTCGAGTCATTAAATTAGATCGCCAGCGATGTGCCTCGAGATAAACGAGACCGCGATATACAGTAAGAGATACGTAACTACCTCTGAGGAACGGAGCGCATAGCATAGAGTCCTATCTCAACGAAAGGGTATGCGATCCTCGACCCTAACAAGCCGTATCAACCTGTCGTAATCCGGATCCCTTTTCCTCTTCTGGTTCCAGGTGCGCGCACTCCAAGTCCCGGTCGACAACGGCCTTCGCAGTAGTCATGAGCAGGTCCTGATCGCGGACAGCCGTGGGCCGACGCGACGGGGTGGATGCGGCGGTCAACGACAGGAACTACCACGAGCAGCCCGACGTTGACGATACCAACCGCAACAACGACAACTGCGTCGTCATTCAGAAGGGATCATCGCTCGCACATCGCGAGAGTCACGTGAGCGACGCGACCTTTCCTCATCGCCTGTTCATCGTACAGTCCCCTTCACGCCAGTCGCAGAGCAGGTTCAAGGGAGGCTGTAGAATGAGCATCTTAGCCATCGCCCGCAGGAACTGGGCGCTACGCCTGTCGGTGGTGCTGAATGTGTGCGTGCTGCTGTACGTGTGCACCAACATCGGCTCGTCCGGGCCGTGGATCGAGGAACCGCCGACCAACTGGGCGGCGCCGCTCCAATCGGACACCTACAGCACCATCGACCTCGTAAACGGCACTCAGAAGGGTGCCGCGTCCTCGTCGGCAGCTTCCGCCGCGTCTGTGGGCGCTATCAAGGATGCCACGGCGCCTAAGACGAACGGCGCCGTCGCTGCCGCCGTCGCCGCCGCCGCTACCGGTCCCTTCAGGAGCAAGCTTCTCGTCACCACAACGCCCAACGGGGCCAAGGTCGAGGCTCTCGACAAGTCGGAGCATTCGCATAATCAGACGGTACGTTCTCTTTTGGTCGTCCTGTTTTCTCTTCATAGCCCGCTTCCCTTCTTCTTATCTTTGATCTTTCCTTTGATCCTCGCAATGCGCCTCGACGCTTTCAAACGAGGGCTGCTGACAATAGAAATAAAAGATAGGGAACATTGTTATAGCTGCTCGTATAGCACCAGAGATGGGAACTTAAATTTAAGTCCCTTTTTTAAGTGCTTTTCGTTGTTATCTGGAGAAATATCTGTTGCAAGTCACGCTCTTCAAAGAATTAAGATTGCATTCCAAAACGACCTTTTTTCGAGGAAGATTGTGCTGAAAATCCAAACAGTTTATGTAACGTGAACCATGAATTTGCAGTAAAATTTTCCTCAAAAAGAATCTTTTAAAATATAATCCAAGCATAAAATTTCGATGCTTTCGGAACGACAGTCCTTCCTTTCTTCTCTTTATCTCACCTTTGATCTTCTCTTTGATCCTACCAATGTAACGTTTTCCTCGACATAATGGTGGAAATAAAAAATAGAAAATATTGTAGCTGTGTGCTCGTAGCACTAAAAGTGAAAACTTAAATTTCTTAATCAGTCTTCATTGGTATCTAAAGAAACATCGGGAATGTTGCGGGTAATATTCCTGAAAGAATGAAGTATGTAATTTTTCCGACAAATATCGCGGAACGACAGCGCCTTTCTCTCTTTTTCGAGCAGCGAAATGAAAATGGATCGTACAAAAGTCACACGAAGAATTCCCACGACTTTCGATGTGCACTCGAGCGTTGTATCATTAACTCCAAAGCGGACAGTTATTTTCGTTATCGTAAAAGACGATCGCGTTATCCTTCTGCCTTTCACGCCGCTCAATGACCAATAACTGTGCAACTATCGAAGTTCGCGCCGGTAGAAGCCGATTTCCTTCGCGAGATCGCGTTACCGGTGTGTGTATCGCATAGAAAAATTCAGGCAGCGAGCGCTCTGCGGTATTTCCAACGCAAACGATAATTTCCTCATTTTAACGGCGGTTAAACGAGCGCTTTCTCGTTTCAGGTGAGGAACGGCACGACGGTCGCGCGGCCGGCGGCGATGAGCCTGAAGGAGGCCATTCCCTGCAACGAGAAGTCAACCGAGCCGAGGCGGGCGCAGCGGGGCGACTACTGGGTTCTCTATAATTACGTGCCGATGAGCATGGCGGTGAGATGCTGGGAGAGCGTAACGTACACCACGCACGCCGACTACACGTTCCTGGACAATCTGGAGCCGCTGCTGGAGCGCTGGCGGGCGCCGATATCGATCGCCATGCACGCGCCCGGCACCGACTTCCCGGCGACCCTCGACGCCATCAGATATTCGAGAAATTGCGGCAGTCCGTTGGTCTCGCAACTGGTAACCTTCCACGTCTTCTTCAGCAGCAAACACGTGCCAAAAGCGGTGAGTGGACGATTTGACCCTCGATCCGAGTGTCATCCACCGTCATCTCAAGTTCCACCCGCGATATGTTCAAGTCTCTCCCTGAGTTCCAGATCCATCGCGAATTTCCTGAGCCATATCGCGCCAACGCGATGAACATATATTTCCTTCCGTTAACCAGCAGTCACTGGAGAGACCCCGCTGTGTTCACCCCGAGCACTTTCCCTTAGACATCTCGTGTGAATCTATGACACTTTGCAAGTATCCCGCTGATACGTTATAACGTATCTAACGAGAGGACTAACTAGAATGTCATCACATTCAGTCGGTTGCAAGATGCTTTCGATGCAACGAAGTTGGGAGCTTATCTAACTGTCAAAATTGTTGAGAGTTATTGTCGATAAATGCTTACGCGCAACAATAATATAATTAAGAACACTAAATGATAATAAGTAATAATACTAGTAATAATTAGTAATATATTAATTACTAACCAAGAGCCCGTCGCGCAGAATAATGACTTTCAATTTCGGCAGTTTGATGAGCTTCCAACTTCATTGTGTCGAAATCGTTGTGCAAGTCACTGTGCACATGGCGCCATGGATGCTCCATCATCCTCTAGAATGAGAATCGTACGATTTTCGACCTCATGCGTATATGAATAAGATTGAAATCCATTATAAACTATGTTCAAAAAAAAAATATATATATATATATTCACTGCCAGTACTGAAAATTTATAGTTCATTTTATATATACTATAGATTTTCAATACTGGCAGTGAATATCGGAACACAAACATAATTGAAGCCATTATAACTATAGTTACTTATGCGACTTTCAACTTCAAGCGTTATGCTTGAGAATCGTGCAACTTTTGATCTAGGATATAGTATGAAAAAAACATTTATGCTTTTTCTCTCATATAAATTTTTTTAAATTTTACTATGTTTTTAGTCCAGAACTGGGTCGTTGAAACCATCATAATTAAAGTCAAAAATAGATTATTGAATATATAGAAGTAGACTATTGATTTAACTATTATAATTAAAGCCATTATAGCTCTATCATTATAACTACAATTACGCGATTTTTAGCCTCAAACCACTTCAAGACTGAAAATTGTGTGACTCGGGTAAACAGATAGAACATTGGTCTGGCCCATTAATGATAGATCCGGCCGCGGCGCGCGAACGTCGTTACGTTGCGGCAAGCGCAGGAGAGCCCGTCCCAGTAATTTGTTTCTCGGGCGGTGCGTGCGTAAATCTACCTTATGCATATGCAGCTCGCCGCTTGGCACGCGAACGGTATTTAGATCGTGCCGCCTTGTTGCTGTTGTGGCGTCCGTGTATCCTCGTCAAGCTGATACACGTCGTAACGAACACTTCGGCGAGCTGAAGTGTGCGAGTACGTGTGTATCGCGTTCTCTGCTTCCGCGAAACATTCGCGCGGCGAAACATTCGTTTCCGCGGCCGATTTCGCTCATCGCGAAGCAAAGGAGTGGAAACCGCACGTCTTGTATCGCGTGATAAGTTAAGAATACATGTGCTTTTTGCGCACGGGTATCTGCAACCGCGAAACATCAGTCTTTTCTCGTT
The DNA here is from genome assembly GCF_010583005.1 of Odontomachus brunneus. Classification (NCBI taxonomy): domain Eukaryota; kingdom Metazoa; phylum Arthropoda; class Insecta; order Hymenoptera; family Formicidae; genus Odontomachus; species Odontomachus brunneus. Next base: position 469,288 of record NW_022639546.1, read on the forward strand.
AGATTAAGACTAGATTAGATTAGATTAAGAGAAGGGAATGCACTATGAAAAAGAAGAGGAAAAAGGGAAAAATACTTTTTGGTAAAAAAGAAATAAAAACACCAACTTCTTGGTACAAAAAGAAATAAAAACACTATCTTCTTGATATAAAGAGAAATAAAAACATCACCTTCTTGGTAAAAAATAAATTATAAAGAAGAAAAGAGAGAAAACGGCCGCCTTCTTAATGGTGCTCTTTTCCCTTCTTCCTTTTCTTGTTTAATGCATATGCGATATTGCTCGCTAAAACTCGTCTGCAATTCTGTCGTAGGTGCCACCGTCGGAGCAGATTGTCTCCGACACATACAACTGCTCGCTCGGGCCGCCGTGGGTGAACGTCAGCCTCTCGAAGATGTACAAGAACGACAAGAAGCTGCTGTACCCGGTGAACGTGGGCCGCAACGTGGCGCGGGAATCCGCGCCCACTTTCTACGTGTTCCCCAGCGACATAGAGCTGTACCCAAGTCCGAATCTGCCTACCAAGTTCCTGGAGATGATCCGTAGGAGAGATCAGCCGGCTCTCTACAAGCCAAATCCCAAGGTCTTCGTGCTGCCCATCTTCGAGGTGGACGGGAAGAGCCTGCCGCCTAACAACAAGACTCATCTGGTATGTTTAACGTATAGCAACCTCATTCGATCGGCTTGCGATTTACATGTGGCCGGATCGACGCTCTATTCTCGATACTGGCAATTAAGCACGTGCCAAAGAGAGCACAACGACGGCAACGAGAGATACGCAGTACGCACGACTGCGCGTTGGCAGTGTAGACATCGAGGACCGACGAATCAATGGTACTTCCTTTGACCGTGGACCTTGATACGCGGAATTAGCGTCGCTATTGTCTGACGGTCTCGCGCACAGCGCGCCGGCTACGACACATGGCTCGGCGCGCGGCACAATGCACCTTTTGTCATGTCGCATTCAGAACTGGAGCGCCTCAACAAAGAACGATTGTAATCTGGACGAGTGTACGTGATACTAATTGCCGGTTATTTCTTTTACCACTTTCCGCCAATACGCAAAGCACGCCACAAGTCGCGCAGGACGTCACGAACGACAAGCCCGTTTACGACGCGTTTGGCTTTTTTTTTATTGCACAATCGCGTACACGACGCGTTTACTGTGCACGACACATATATGTGTCGTGCGTAGAATTCTGTTTCTAAAGTTCGTGTGGGTCCACAGGTGCAAATGCTGAAGGCGGGCACCGCTATACCTTTCCACAAGAAACTATGTTCCGGCTGCCACAACGTGCCCAAAAGCAAGGAGTGGCAGGAAGCGGCCGAGACGGAAGATCTGCACGTGTTCCACATCGGTAAGAGAACTGGTAGCTTCATACACTGGGAGCCGATCTTCATCGGGACCAATAACGATCCTCTTTACGACGAGAGATTAAGCTGGGAGGGAAAGAGTGATAAAATGACGCAGGTAAGTTTATCCGACTGCCTAAACTGTTCGTTGCGAGTGTTTTCAAAACGGTTTCAATGCTTTTCTCAACGCGTTTTGGAACGTAGCCGATGACCTAATGAGAGAACTTGTCTCTAATTGATTCCCAGAAGTTATATTTTCTCATTAGGCCATTGGCTGCGTTCCACATTGAAAAGAAATAAGACACATGAAATGCGCTCCACATTGCATTGAAAAGAAATGAGAGACATGAAATGAATCTCGTTTATCGATATGTTTTGTTTCATTATTTATCATACGACTATTTATTAATCGTCAAGGGAAAGAGATATATTTCGGACAATTTTACAAGTATGCTCAAACAGTTTCAAATACTCTCTCGTCCACATTTATCTTTATTTAGTCATTTCTTTATTTAGTCGCTTCTGATACCACAAATTTAATATGGCCGCGGCGAGGTACAAGGAGCCTTAATTAAATTTGCTAATCGTCATTTAAATGGTATTTCATTAAATCTGTTAAGTTGAATTGTTAATTGAACAATCTTTGATTCCCTTTATCAATCGTCGGTGGAACGGTCTTTGATTGAATTCTTTGAAATCAATCGTCAATTAAACATTTTTCCGTTGATCTTGCTTGAATCAATCGTTAATTAGTTAAATTGAAACATTTGTTCAAATCAGTTATTAAACTGAGAAAAATGCAATTAATATTTTCACAACTCTGCTTTCTGCACACGCACGGTCATTCATGCATATTCATATTATAGATTGTGAGTTTTTTTATGATTTGTTGGCAGGGTTACGCGCTCTGCGTTCTCGATTACGATTTCCTCATCCTGGACAACGCATTTTTGGTGCACCGGCCAGGCATCAAAATCTTCAAGAAGGACCCGCATCGCGATTTGCTCACCGCCAAGACGAACGCGCTCATCAAGAAGATCATCATACCAGAGCTGAAAGTTCTGTACGGTACGCGCAAGGGCTGTGCGGTGTAGCCCGTGGAGTCGCGGGCACGACGGCGTGTGCTTTACAGGTGCCCGTCTGTACGATGGAATTATCCGCGACCCTCCTTGTCGCCCGCGTCATCGTCGAAGCTTGTCGTCGCGCGGCGACAGGTCGCCCGGATCCGCGACGACCTGCTGCGATTCAGTCGCGAGCCGCGAGACCGTGTCCGCGTTCGTTCCGCGCGGATCCCGCGCGTTGTCGAGCAGGCCCGGAAGAATGTTCGTTGCGAATTATAGAAGTCTTGAAACGTAATTCAGTGAACTCCTACATGCCAATTCTCAACAGTGCCGAACGAATGAACGAACAGACAAAAACGAATTAATGAGTATTCACAGTGAGTTCGAGCAACGGACTCTTGTTGTGCTCTCGCGGCAGAAGCGTCTTGTCGTCGTCGTCGTCACGAAGCGTCAGTATTTACAGCGAGTCACTCAGCGGCTGGTGTGCGAAGAATGTTGAGGCGAGCAGAGAACGGCGAAGGTAACCCGAGAAAAGTGTGATGTATATCACGATGCTCGATGGTAACTCTCCTAGCTTTCATAAAAAGAATCAGAAAACAAAGAAAGAAAGAAAGATGTAGCATGTAAAGATATCGTACCACTTATTTTTCACGCGACGGATATATATATGTACACACACACGCATATATATATATATATATATAGATATATTTATCCCCGCCTATCGAATACGATTGTATATAATAATGATGAAAATGGTGCCTCATATACATCAATACGTCTACAGGATTACTGTGCTTTCAGTGAAAGTTGTCACGAACGACGGTGCGAGTTCCGATGCGACTTCTTCGTGAATCGTGACCATTATATTATGTCCGCGGCGTTTCTTGTATCGAGAAATACCGAATATCTTTTAAGAAACACTGCAGATCGGCGCGCTCTCACGTACGTCGTCGAGGCGAATTATACAATGCCATTTATTTTATCAGCGAATGCTCTTAAAGAGATGAAAATTTGAATAACATAATGCTTTACACGCTATTTAATTTTTTGCACATTAAATAATTTCTTCTAGTGCGAATCGACATATATTTCCAACTAGAAAATCGGCTTTTGGTTGGAATTCAATATGTTCTTATATTGTTTTTTTTACTAAATCGATTATCTTTTTCAAGACGTAGCAAATTTTATAAGAATATTTTATGAGAATATTTTTACATTGTAAAATTTCCAGCTATTCTCGATTGCATTCATTATGCACTTTCTTTATCAGAAAAAGATCGCAATTCCTGCGCGCATAAAAATATCTTTAATGATGAAGAAATGAAAATATCTTTAATGATTACGACACACGCGAGATTCAAATTCGAAACGAAGAGGTATACGATTTACTTCTTATTCTTCTTTCCTTAGTGTAGTCAATAGTCATTCAAGATGTCGTTTAAGACTATATTGACTGATCTTAGCTGAATTGAGTATTATTGCGTCTAAGTAAGCGTAACAGTATCGGATAATAAAAACTAAAGCCACGATTATTATATTATGTTGTAATATCGTGCTACGTTCACAAGCACGGCGACTAGTTTTCCTTCTGCATCTATAGGCTTCGTCGGCCTTTGAAACAACTCAGTACACGCGGAATTATTCACAAACGAAGAAGAAAAAAATCACCGTCCAAGACTGAGGGATGTTTGATATAAATTTTCTAGCACGCTCCTCGCAGACTTAATCGACGTAATTCATCGATTATTCAGCATTGCATTAGCGTAACACTTTCGGACTCCGCTCGAGTATATACTTCGTTTCGATCGAATAATCGCGAGAACGAACTTCTTTTGCGAACAAGAAACGAAAAATAAACACATCGGGGATTATGAACGATTCGTTTGGGTCGATGCAGCTTTTGTGATTGCACTTGTAACAAGAAGAAGCCTCGCAGACAATGTCGCATACGTTGGAAAACAAGGAAAGTCTTACCTTATAAATACAATTTGTCTTATATTGTACCAAATATAAGACCGCGCGACGATTATCAGCGCGATCGTAAACACGGAAATGTAGTGTTTTCTAATCTCAAATATTATGTAACGTATTATTATCTAACGGCATTATTGTATTTGCACACAGGCGCCTGTTTAACGTAACGTATTATAACCGTATTTAAAAATAACACATTCTATAAAAAAAAGAAATTCTCTGGTATAATGTAAATTTTCGCTTGAGAGAGTAGTGTGGCTAAAAAAAAGGAATGAAAGAAAGAAGGAGGAAGAAACAGAGATAATGCTTGAAATTTCATATTCCGAGAGCCGACACGCGATGATATATCGACGTTTTACACGAGTAACTGTTCGAAATTAATAGAGGTAATAATTCCTTCAGCAAGGTCGTACTGTAAGAATTATTAATGCTGCCTTGTAACGTCTGATTCGTTCGTTTTTTAACCAAAATCTTGATCGACGATCTTCCGCTCTTTTCGGAGCGGCCGAGTTATATACTGTCGCATCGAGATAAGATACATATACACTCTATATGTGTACACGTACTCTTATCCGCGGCAGTAAGGTCAACACGGCAGCGAAACGGCGTTTACTGTATATAATATAAGCGCATGATATATGAACTGTATACTTTTCTATCACCACCCCGAGTAATATGACCAGTGAATGTACATGTGATTATTAAGACTCGCGTAAGAACAGTTGGGTCAGTATGTAACAATTTATTCCGAAAGCGATCAGAATCAGAGTAATCTCGACCGGGACAGAGTGCTGACTCATTTTTTTGTGATAATATTAGGGCACAAAGTAATTAATATTCCTGTAATCGCGCTTCTCGTCCACTGCGGAGGAATCCTTGAAGCCGGTTAATCGTATGATTTCTCGCGTAAACACAAGTAGCTATTATTGTTTTCGCCGAGGATGTTAATTAAAGTGTCTCACGATATATTTCAATAAATTAATGTAAAAAAATGCATATATTGCGATTTCCGTTATTAAGTTTATAGTTCTGGAAATATTTTTAATGACATCATACCGCATTATTTCCGCTTGCGGGAAAATTACTGAAGTACTGATTAATATCCTCGGCATGTAGAGGATATATATATTTTTTAATTATGTTTTTTTCTTCGTTTACATGTCGCGTTGATAAAATATTTTTTGTGAAGTATGTGGAGTTTAACTTATATAAGTTCCTTTCATCTTCTCTTCTTTTTCTTAATTTATCAGGGCTATGCAACCACGTGTGTATGTATGTGTGTGTGTTTATTTGTTTGTATGTATGTATGTGTATATGCATGCATACATGCATGTGTGTGTGTGTGTATGTGTATTCGTCGCTCGACTTACATAAAGTATAATGTGTATTCTGTGCCTTATATATATTCGTCTCTGTCTCCTCGCGTGCATGCGTACGTGCATGTGCCAAAATGCGCGTGTACATTTATAGAAAGCTATGAGTGAATAAGCAGAGAAAGAGACAAGCTGAAAGCTGACTCAATTATATATAATTAGAATCGACATATGTAGGGATCGAGACTTGTAGCAAGATTTTTATATCTATTCCGAAGAAAGAGAAAGAGAGAGTGCGTGCGTGTTTGTGGTTTCGTGTTGTAATGAAAGGGTGTAATTGTCGCGAGCAAAACGCCGCGATTTACTCGCGCCCGTCGTTTCTTTTTTTTTCCTTCTCTTGTATAAAGTAATATAATTGAGCGAGAGAAAGAGAGATATACACCGTAACGCGTTGCGCTAACATAATAGCGCGACGGAAATTATGCCGCTGAGTTTGTCTTTCCTGACTGAGCATTTTCATGCAACAAGTACGAGACTGTGAAAGAGCTACCAGAAGTCGACACCGAAGAAATTTTCGTTTTTTCTAAGAGTAAAATAAAGAGAAAAAAAGAGAATCATTATGCGTTGCGATACTTGTAATTAATGTAAATACGTGTGATTGTAGGGTAAGAAGATGTATCTCATCGGCTGTTTCATTCAACAAAATATGTTATTACGTATCCGTAGTCTATACTCTCGAGATGTGTCCGCGATTTTGCTGATCGTAATAAAAAAGAAGATCCGCCGCATCGTCCTCGTTTGCGTTTGTAACAACATTTAGGAAAGAAAAGGAGAGAAAAAAGGGAGCACGAATGAACGGCCCGACGACAGCAGAGCGTTTTACATATATATCGTTGTCAGAAAATAATAACAAAATTATAAGAAAATAGAATTATACACGTGTATACATGCGCGGAATCCAAGATTTGTATCTGCATCTATGACGATCTTATATAGTACGGAAACACATTATATATGTCTGGATACAATAGTAAAAATTATTGAAGATATGTTACAGGACACTCCGCCTTTTATCGTGCGATTTTTGGCGAAACTTTCATTTCTGTCGTGATTATGAAGAAGCTTGCAGTATTATGCAAATGTACGCGATAAGTGTACTGATGTACATATTTGTAAGAGACACGAAAAACACAATCACTTGTTCCAAAGTGTGTACATAAGCAAAATTGTATTTTTTCAAGTAAAGGAACGAGCGAGGGATTGATTTAATATTTTCGGAGTCGTAAAGAGATCCAAAGATGAGAGGCTGCAAAGTAAAAACGCATTACAAACGGAATCGAGACAACGATAATTTGCAACTTGTTTCGTGAGCTTTACCAAGTTGTTTTCAGAAACAAGCGTCGCGAAGGCCTTTTTGTCTCTCTATTCGTGAAAAATATTAGGTAAACATTATTGCAAAAATTGCACGTAACATGTACACTACATTACATTTAATTTGTGCAGAAATTAAATGCGATATAGTGTAATTAGTAGCGTAACTTATAATTACGAGAAAGAAGATGAAGAAACTATAAGAAAAAATGGTGCATTTGTAACGTTATAATTAAACTTTATGTTATATATAATTAAATAAATAATTGAAATGAAGGAGGACTTTATATCGATCGAGGACAAGATAGACGGCCAACCGAATAAGAAATTCGTTTTAATTTTATTATAATGCAAATGGGCTGGAAGCACAATAGCTATACGAGAGCGGAATAATTGCGAATGACGCAAGTGAAATTATTTTAATAATCTTCGAGGTTCTTTTGTGTAATTGGCGTTCATCTATTTATTCTTAGAGCATGTGACAGCGATGATCGGTGCGTAACTACATACCATATGTTCCAGCGTCGTGCCTAGATAAATAAATTAATTTATCAGCTAAATCAGCGAGATATTTTCTTTATTTTCCAACATAATTAGAAGTAGTATTTAAAAAAAAATAAGAAAAAAGTATGAGAAAACTAATTAATTAACACAAATTGATATACATAACAAATTTGAATAATCGCCATTGATCATCCAACTCGATATGTTTTGACAATAAAGGATGTTAAAGTTATAAATTTAATGTGCTCAAAAGTAGAAATTTCAATTTTTAAAGTTCTTTTTAATGGCCATTGTATTGTCAGTACTTAACGTAACGTAATACGTTACGGATATTCTTGTGAGGAGACTCTTATATCACTACTTCTCAATTGTTCTATTGTTACTTTTAAATCCATCACTACTGCAATTTTTTTTTTTTTTTATTTAATATAATATACATAGCCGCCACTACTGCAATTGGTCGATGTAGATGGTGGCGACTCATAACGGAGACTTTGGAACTAATTACAAAAATAACGGGTCGAAGGGTGCAATTCACTAGTTGTAGTGTCTAGTGGATCGCGCTTTAAAGCATTTGTAGCGACTAGTGGATTGTACTTTTCGACCCGTTATTTTTGTAAAATTAGTTCCGAAGTCTCTGTTACGAGCCGCCATCATCTACATTGACCATTCGCAATAGTGATGTCTTAGCAGTGAGAAAGAACATTAGACAGGGTAAGAAAAGCAAAGATCGTAAGACTAGGTTTAAACCGAATAAGCTTGTACTTAAAGGCTATGTATATCACTTAATAAAAAAAAAAAAAATTCGCAATAGTGATGGATTTAAAGGTTGAAGAATAGAACAATTGAGAAGTGTGATAGAATTGAGTAGTGATAGAAGTGTGTGTAATCGTTCGTGCAGAGATTAATTTCGTTATTAATTAATAGTTATATTAATATTATTATCACTTTCTAGTTTAGTTTAATTCTTATCCAGTGAAATAAGGTTGATTTTCTTATAAATAAAAAGATAAACGTTTAAAGATAACCTAAAATGGCTACTAAAACGTGGAAAAGACCTAGAAAAGACGACAGTGAGGATGAACTTTTGCGCCAACAACAAGAATTTTTAAAGGCGAAACAGCAACCATCTGCGAGAATAAATCGGTAATTATACACTCATAGTTTACATTCCTCACCTCCGATTTTGCGAAAAAATACTTTTTAAAGGCAAATAACTTTTTTATTTGGAAAAATCGTCGCTTTCTATTACGAAACGAGATATTAATTGTCAAAGTTAACCACTATTAAGGTTAGGAAAACTGTCACATCGACGACAAACAGCGACATGTATATATATATATGTTCCGTAGCCACTTGCGCATACAAATAGTGTGCGAACGTTTTTTTCAAACAGAAAAGTTGTTTGCTTTTAAAAAACGCGTCGATTGAGTATTTTTCGTCAAAATCGGAGGTAAACTTATGATTACCAATAAATCTAACAAATTTTGTTAAAAACAGTATAGAAAATGGAGCGCGTGTATCTTACAATGCAATGCAAGATAGAGGCAAAAGGAAATCACGTTTTAATTTAAAGAAGCTTGATTCAAAACAAGAAATAGTTTCTACTTCACATAGCACTGGAGAGATAATAAATCCTATTGTCAAAGAAAAAATTCAAGAATGGAAACTGGAAGATAAAGTACAAAGCATACCTGTTGCATCGTCGAATATAATACTTGGTAACATTGTAGAAAAGAAATACCAGATTGAAAGGTACAAGTTTGATAACAGTCATGTTCCTGTTGCAAGTGAAATGGGATTTCCTAAAGTTTTTGGATCTGACAATATGGTATCTATAGATAAAGTATATTTTGCCTTTTAAATATATCATTGTTACTATTGTTTAATATTGTTTAAATATATTATTGTTACTATATATTATATTGTTATCTTTATGCTAACTATGTTTTATTTTATAGAAGACTAACAAAAAGCAAAGTTTATTCTCGCAAAAAGTTTCAATGATAAAACCTCTGAAATATAATTCAATGAAAATTCAAGATGAATACAGTAATAACAAAGAACAGACTAACATTGTAATTACAGATCAATTGGCTATTGAAATTCATAAAGAAAATTTGGAGAAACTAGCTCAAATGAGTAAAGAAGAGATATTGAAAGAGAAAAAGAATCTTGAGGATATTCTTGATCCTAATATAATACAATTCTTGAAAAATAAGAATAAAAAGCCTATAGAAAATATTAATCAGGATAGTACAAGAAAATATGATATTTTGCCAACAAATGAGGCAGGAATGAATATAAATGTATCTAAATGTATAAATGACAGGAATATAAAATCTTCTTTAAATGATAATGATGACACAAAAATGGATTGTGAACCAGTATCAGTAGATATACCAAAGTCATCCAAAGACATATTAGAGGAAGGCAAGCAAAAAGGATGGCTTCATATGAATACTCCAGAACCAGAAAAGTTAAAATGGATGGTTGATGTGCCTGTGGAGAAGAATGATAAGACAACTTCAAACGAATGGTACAATGCACGATTTGATTTCAATGGTAAATAATACATGCACTTACTTTATTTAACAACGTAAAGGTGTGATAATTATAATAAAGACCAAATTGCACTTATCCATAAATACACTTATTATTCTTTTATTTGTGTCATTTTCTCAGGTCTCTTGTTGCCATACAAAGACGAAAGTTTGACTATCGACAAAGGCCTCCACCATCACGGAGAAGAGCCTGAACGACCTGGATATTCCCTGCAAGAGTTACTACAACTTAGCAGATCTTCCACACAACAGCAACGATGTACAGCTCTCATCACACTGGCCAATATTATGGAAAAGACCCGTAAAGGCTGGTACGACAAGGTCCTGCATCCAGCACCACTGAGCACGCTGAGTCAGAAAAATATCCTGCTGTTACTGAGATTCTCTCTAGACGACACGTCCGTGGCTGTGGTGACGGCAGCGTTACAAGCACTTCGAGCTTTTATGTGCAGCGAAGCAGACGAAATATGCCTGGATAGACTGTACGGATTCGACGACCTCTTGGAACCAACTCTGACGCCGCAACTCGAGAACAATGATATGAATAACCTAAAAGATCACGAGTTGGCGCAATTGGATGCCGTAGCTGCTTTACTGAGATCGGACTTTCTTTTGAGAATTAGGTACTGATAACTTATCGTTACTCATGACTTTTTAATCAGACATTTGTAATAACTTGACGATTTTAACATCCCGATATAAATGCACTGATAATTCTTATAAGTAACGTTTTACGATTATATACATGTTTAATTCTCTTTTAAGAATGTGAATATAATTATTGAAGTTGATGTGAATGTAATTATTTCAGGTACATATTGAGTGAAATGCACCCGCCGCCTGTTGGAGTAACAAGTGCCTTAGAGATACTTATTCGCGTTGTAAGACACTCGCAGATAACGGCATTAAATGTCTCGTCCACGTCACATTTGTTGGATATTATTATCCATAATTTTATGCCACTGTCTACGGACCGATTAGGTATTGCATAGATTAAACTTATATACTTTACTGTAAAATAATTTCTCTTCTTTCTGATTACTTACGTTCGAAGTTTAAAATTTTTCATAGCGATGCAGGACACGATAAATGATTCTTATGGAATCCCTGTGGTTAAAGCTATTAAATTATGTCGCGTCCTCGTTACGTATGGCAAGAAGCCCATCGCGCAAAAGTTGGATAACTTCAAAGTTATTCACATCATCTTGACATACGTTAGTAGCGAAACAGGGTAAGTTCGTTCACGTGTATTGTTCTACATCTACATACATTATGTCTACATATTTTCATACATTTCTATTTTATAAAAATCTTTGAACATTTTTCAGGAAGAAGGATGACATTAATCTTAGCATCGAGAGTCTGCGACTTTGGCGTTTATTATTACATTATGAAGTAGGATTAGACAGTGTCACAGGTGCTCAGTTAATCCTTCTGTCACAATTACAATTGTTGTTGAGTAATCACGATATTCAAAACACGTCCGAATTAGCCTGCGAACACGCAGCTGCATTGATCGCCGTAGCAAGTTATGAGAAGACACTGAAACCGAATATTTCTGTCCTGCTAGCGAAATGGAATACTCAACTATCAACGTTATCTAATATGACAGTAAGTTGTTGCACTGCAAATTTTAATCAATCTTAAATTTGAATACCTGTGCATATGAAACAAAATATTTAGAAAGCTATATTAAAGCTGAGGATTTTGTTTTATATTCAGTATGGTTAAATTCCGTTTCCTCATCAACTATCATTGTCTTAATACTTGTTATTATTACTATGGAAGTAAGCATGATAAATAAATAAATGTGAAATTCTCAATTTCAGTGGGGCGTTATGAAATTAATTACGGAAACTTTATCGGCAGTCGATGATATATCCGCACTCAAAACTTTGTGGATGCGTAACCAACATCTTTTCTCGACGTTCCGGTAGATATTGCGTCATCTTTATCAATTTCAAAGCGTCTGAGCACAAAAAAGTTGTCAGTGAGACTTAGTGTATATTTATTGTTTGCAGAACTAATTCGAATTTGTTGAGCAACTACAAACCAGCTGCTGATCGAGAGCCTTCCTGCCTACCGAATCTAGGTGTTCTTACGGAGAATGGACAGCTGCTGCCGATCGTGTCTCGAAATTCTTGCATGCCATTAATGGCGACGATGCTAAATAAGCTTAACAATAACTTGCTTTACAATAACGGGAATCACGACATTGGATCGATATTGGAGAACTCGTGCCTCCGTGAATACATAAGTGATTTAGAAAAGGCTGAGTGGAATTTTGAAAGATCATGGTATAGTAGAACAGAATTGTACCTGTTAACGGCGGTGGCAAAAGCGGCTGTCCTTTCTAAGGAAATGTTGAACATCGAGATAACAAACAACTTGTGGAAGATCAGATTCAGACTTGTGTCGGCTCTACCTGCGGACGCTACTCATCACGTAAAGGAGCTCCTTCGATTCGCGCTAGGCGAGAAGACAGAAATGGCGGTATACATGAACGAGATGGATAAGCGGTTGTTATATTGTCTGAATCTATCTGATTATTCGAATCATTGGATTAATGTCAGTCTGTCCAGAGACATAGTTTCGTTGTACGAGAGTTACGTTAGCCCGAACGGAGATTGGAGTCAAGCAGCAATGCCTAAAGACTGGCTCTTCTTGCCACTGGTTCATATATATACAAAGTGCAAAAACAATGTCAGGCTACAACCGGATGATAATAACCGCATTGTGACAGTGCTGAGTCTAGTGTACTTATCCGTTCTTGTGGAGAAGCTGTCGCCTAGTTTAGTATTCAGTAGACTAGTATTAGTATACCTTTGTGACACGGTGTACCTGGACAAGGATGTCTTCCCGTTGCTCACCAGTGTGATGACCGACCTATTGAAGAGACAACACATGAGATTAGACTTCAAGACGGAATTGCCGGGACTGAGCTCGTTCGTAGATCTGTTCACAGCAATGTGCGAGCATTTCTGCTCGACCTCGTACGGCGATGATGGCTTCGCCATGACTCTATTGGTACCCGTGGCGCAACGGCACGATACACATTACAGGTAGAACGATACAGACCAATTGATGCACATCTAGTTACATGCACCATATCTTTCTTCATCCGCGTGACTTTGTTATGCTTATTAATCCACATCAAACAATTTTGTCTAATCGTTAATTACAGAAAACTGCTGTGGTCGGAACACGCAGGCGTGCTTCGATATCTGCGACTACCGCTAGAAAAGTTGACGGTGCCGTTGAAGGAGTATCTGTATCCGGAAGAGGAGGACACGTCCTTGATCGAGAGTTACATCACTGCGCTAATTCGAGGTGTGGTCAAGCAAGCGTGGTGTCCCATTCCATACATGATCGCCCTGCATCATTCAGCGATGTACCTTAAACACTCGAATAAGTTGGCGGTACGGATGCGAATGCAAGTGGAGAAATTGCGCGACAAGGACATCGTCAACAAGTTACTGCAGTATGAGCCACCACGATTATAGGTACCACACGCTAAAATTCAGCACAATGGGCTTTGTATGTATTATACAAATAACATCTCCTTTCATCGATTTTTTAATTTATTTTTAAACTGTGTGTTTTAAATTCCCGCGTATGTTAATGGTCAATGAAAAGCTATTCTTTCTTATTAATAAGGATTTTGCTCTCTCAATTTTTGCACTTTTTTTAAATTTTATATTTTTTTGTTAAAAAAAAATATTGTGCAACTATGAGAATAAACACATTTTATTATCGTTATCAAAAGTGCAAAAATTAAGAGAGCAAAATCCTCATTAATAAGAAAGAATAGCTTTTCATCAACCATTAACATACGCGGGAATTTAAAATACGCAGTTTAAAAATAAATTTAAAAATCGATGAAAGGAGATGTTATTTGTATAACACATACAAAGTCCATTGTGCTGAATTTTAACGTATTCATTAATTTTTACTGCACAACCATTGATTGTGATTCTCTTGTGGAGAATCTCGCGGTTTCATCGTTACAACTTTAATTTGTTATAGTCCCCGTTGAAATTCACGACGTAGGTTAGTGCGACTTATATTTCTTTACGGAATTTATTTCAATAAAAATTAAAAAGTACATATATATATTTTTTTTTAGTGCTACCGTCGGATGCGTGTAAGTATATATCGTGTGCGAACAGCACTTGTACTTACACGTATGCGATGGTGGCTACGTTAATATTTATTGAACAAGTAGAGAGAGTAGAAACAACCTGCCTTGATTACAGTAAGCGTAGAGGCACTGATTGGTCACTTCGCTGATTGCCAAAGTTTCCGAGTACTTATTAAGGTGCGTCGAGTTGCTATCGTAGCGTAAAACATTTGAAAATGCTTCTGCAATGAATTTCCCGAGTTTACTCCCCCTTACACGATGAGCATAAGAAAGGTACATCGTCTCAGATCTCTCAGACCTTTCGTTAACAGGAATGAAAGAAATTTCCCTATGAGAAACGACGAAGCAAGAGTCCTCGATTTTCTCAGAAGTGCGAACGTATAGAAAAAGAAGAGGCGGAAAAATTATTGTAAATTAGAGAAATATACACCGAAATGAACGCGCGCAGCGTTAACCCCTAACTACTACTAAAGTGGGTTTTCGTTTCCCCTTCGTATAATGTGTGTGTGCGCTTACATGTGTGTGTGATGTTTTCACAGTAAACACTAACAGTAACATAAGATCAATATTATAATTTCTCACTCAGCAATGTAAATGTAATATAACATATGTTGCACATAACAATTATACGAGAAACGATAACATTGATATAATGTTACTATTAATTTTGATATTTACTTATCATCAGAGGTATGGAAATATTAATTAAATGTTGCTCGATTTAACAATTGATAATTCAACTAATTAACGATTGATTCAAGCAAAATCAACCGGAGAATGTTTAACGATTCATTTTAACGAATTCAATTAAAGACTGTTCAATGGACGATTAATATGAGTGAAAGGAATCAAAGGTTATTCAATTAACAATTGAACTTAGCAAACTTAATTGAAGGTTGCTTGATTGACGATTGATGTCAGCAAATCCAATCGAATTAAATTATTCAAGGATAAATTATTGAAGGTTATAATTGGTTTGTGAATAATATTCTCTCTCTCTCTCTCTCTCTCTCTCTCTCTCTCTCTCTCTCTCTCTCTCTCTTTCTTACTCTCAGAACATCGTGGCATCATGGAAAATGCCAATAGTTAAGTAAGACCTGCGTTGAAAGGAGCACTGAGCATATCAATTGTTACCAAGCAATCTTCGATTGAGTCGATTGAATTTGCTCATATCAATCGTCAACTAAACGTTCTTTAATTCAATCCACTAAGTTCAATCGTCAATTAAACGGCCTTTAATAGAAATCGTTAAAAATTCTTCGGTTGATTTTGCTTGAATCAATCGTCAATTAAGCGGCTTTTAATTAAATTTTTTAAGTTCGATTATTAACTGAATGATCCTTAATTCCTTTCGCTCATATCAATCGTCAATCGAACGGTCTTCGATCAAATTGGTTCATATTGTCAGTTAAACGATAATTAGTTGAAAAGGTAATTAATTATCCGCAACTCTGGTTATAATGTCACATAAGTTTTCATAAAATCATTAAATATATACAGTTTCTCTCTCCGGAGACACGAGAGAATTCATTGTCAATGACAATTTCCGCGAGAAATAAGTCGCAGAAATCGTTATTGGGGGACGGGGGGGTTTCGTTTCAACCCCGCTCTCTCTGTTACCGGTATATCATTGAAACATCGCTGTAGCAGTTAACGGTTAATAATGCGCACGAGAGTGCGTCGTCACACGGCGAGCGAGCAAACGAGCGTTTTGATCGCGAACTTACGGAAGCTGACACTGCGCCGTCACGCGAGGACGCGAATTCTTTCCAGTTTTTTCAATTAGCAAACAGTACCCTCTTCCGTTCGCCTGCTGGTCGGCGTGTGACATCGCGCGATTGATTCATCCGGCAATTAAATATTAATTCGATCGATGACGCGCGCGCGCACTCGATAGGCGGTAATTGTGTACAATATCGATGCATAGGCACCTTGTTATCGATGTGTTTGTGTACAGTTAATTTTCCCTCCATTTATTCTCATCGCGGTCTCTCACTGCTCGAGAGCGATCAGAGAATATCGATCGAAAATGATTATGTAGACAATTAGGCGGAATTCTTCCGACGCGTTTGACAATTTATCTTGCGCATCGTCGACACGTTAAGGGCCTTCACACAAGAATGCCTGCAATACGCTTTAAGTTGCGTTAAGACTCCTGGCCTCTCGCATTGTCTATCTCTTTTTAATAATGTCAGAAGCGAGAAAATGCATGCTGAAAATTCTTGCGAAATATGTTAAAATAAAAATATATATCCATAAAGTAACACTTGCAATCGATTAAACAAATTTGTAAGATCTTCCGTGCACTCCCCTTTTGCCCTAACAATCAATAATTTGTCGTAAATTAACGTGACATACAATTCATCTTCTTAACTTATTTCTTAGTCTATTTCTATTCAGATTAATTTACAATAAATTATTGATTGTTAGAGCAAAAGGGGAATGCATGGAATATCTTGTTTAATTACAAATTTGTTTAATCAATTGCAAGTGTTATTTTATATTTTATATAAATATAATATATTTTTATTTCAATATATTTCGCAAGAATTTTTAGCATGTATTTTCTCGCTTTTGACGTCATTAAAAAGATAAAGCGAGAGGCAAGGAGAAATCAAGAAAATCATAACGTAATAAAAACATGATTGTTTTAAGAAATATAACAACGTAGAAAAAGTAATAACAATTTCGATAAGATATTAATTTAACAAATTAAATATTTCTATCCCGATCTTTGTTTTATTATAAAATAATTTGATATGTATATCTCATGTATGATAATATGCCTAATCGCGCAAAATCACACTTTCGTTACGTTACGATTTTCTTTACACGTTGACTTAAATTTACTGTTACTTACAAACTTCAATTTACAGTCAGCATTTAACACAACTTAAAGCGTGATCATCTTGATTTATGGCGTCAAAAGCGAGAAAATGCGTGCCCAAAAGTCCTGCAGAGTACATCGGAATAAAAGGATATATCCAAAAGATGACATTGCAATCGATTAAGCACACTTTCAAAATACACTTTTAGAACAAAAGGAAAGGAGTTCGGAATATTTTAGTAGTGCGCTTAATCGATTGCAAATGTATTTTTTTTTTTTTTTTTTTTTTGGATTAGTCTTTTTATTTCGACGTACTTTGCAGGAATTTAGGGCATGCATTTCCTCACTTTTGACGTCATCGATCAAGAGTTTCGCGATGAACCAGGAGAACCAGGAGCCTTAATTATCGCCTTTCACGGATAGAACGCTAATAGGACGCTTCGAAGTGCGTTTGTTTCACGGCTTTCCACTATTGCGATGCTGTTCGCCAATTATTGGAATCAACGATCAATCTCAATTATCCGTCGATTGTGATAACGTTTCCGCGAAGTTTCTCTCTGTTCGCTTCAAAACCCAGCTCGCGGATATCGGGAGTATCCCGAGAACACTATTGGCTACCTATACTCCGTATTATTAAAAAAAAGAAACGCTCTGACAGTATTCCAAAAATAGGATTAGGACAAAAAGTTATATTAGACATGAGTCGCTGGTACTATCGATCTCGTCTGTCTTCATTCGGGAGTCCTGGGCGAACAGCATGGACCTCGTACAAGCTGTAGCTTTTCCCGCGCTCAAGATAAACCCTGATCCTGATTCGCGTACGGCGTTCACAGGCGTGCGCGGTCGGCCGATCGCGTGCGAAGGGCATCGATCGCGGCGGCGCGGCGTCGGGTTTCGGATTATCGCCGAGCAACGCTGATAACGAGCGTACGATCGCGATGAGACGGACGGTTCGCTAAGACTCTATGCCGAGCTTCCTGTAAGTCTCCCGGTCCACCGTGACCAGGCGGCCCTCCACGCTGGAGCAGTCGAGTTCGATGCAGTGCAATCTGGCGCCCCATTCGCAGTGACTTTGATCAATCAGCCGGTAGTACTTGATCTGCAGACACGTGGTCAGGTAGCCGGAGCCGAGCACTCGCATCGAGATCGGCAGGTCCTCCCGATGACCGCGCGCGCTCGCCGGAATGTCCTTGGTACTGTGGTAGGCGCTGTATGCGCACGCCGTGCCGTCTCTTGCCCGCTCGATCACCTCCACCGGTTTGCCGCCGATACTCAGGGACCTGAAAGAAGCGCAGTACTCTTAGGAAATGCTGCTCGACAAGCACGGATATCGACATCACACTCTCTTAAAGTGAATCAGTCCTTGCTGCGCGAGAAAATTGCAATTTTACAAATTGATTCGAACAATTACTGTCATTCTGACCAGTCGAGTCTTCACGAATGGAAGCGCGCGACAGATATTTCTATTGAATCGTTAACACGAAGATACTTGAGGACGACTAATTACACAGAAAAAAATTAGTATCCATTTAAAATTAATATATCAAAATTAACAATCATCCCTTTATATATAAACAACGATGTATGTTTCGTTAGAAGAATTTTAAATTTCAACAATGTTACAATTTTATTTTAATATTACAATTTTATTTTAATATTATAATCTCATAAGAAGCATAGTATGATTACTTTAATGGTAGTGATATCTTCTTCCGCGACATATAAAAACATTATTTCTCAGTTCAACATCTTGTGCTTTCTATTCGTGAACAATATATATGATTAATATTGAAATATATTTTTCTTTGTTCACGCATGTATTGATACAAGTAACTTATCTTTGTTCTCAACATAATTTCATTTTAATGTTTACATATTAAAAGTACAGATATTCTGAAAACAAATTTGTTTTCTGTGTAGTTTGACTCGACAGAGTTCATCAAAGAAACTTGATGAAATTTCTGCCGTGCTAAGGAAAAAAGTGGTTATCATTGAAAGCAATAAATATATACTGATTTGTAATTACAAATATAGCACTGAAACTGCTCAGTGCTATCATTATAACTGATATCAGTGACTATTCACTGATTCACTTTAAGAGAACACAGAAAAGAGATCTTCTTTAACTAATAACTAATTAATAAAAATCTACGTGGTTATTTGTAAGATAGTGGAGAGCTTTCTTGTTTTCAGTTTGACTTGTTACATTTATATGCGCTTCCATTGATTTATTATCGCAATCAATTTCCTGTTTCAGGAAACAAAGCGAGAGGGAGATCGTGTTCGTGAGATCATACACGATGATCGTGACTGTTGTTCTTAAATTATATCACACTGCAGGAAATTACGATCTATTTGCGAGTTATATTAGAATCGCGCTTTCCGCCGCATTTGCGAGTTTGACGAGGATTACTTTTGTGCCATTCATCGTAATAGCATTTTAGATTCACTTAAAATAGCAGGCTCAAGGTTACAGCTGAGAAATACGGATACGAAGATCGATTAAAGTTTCTACGTCTGTTTTAAAGCACGCGCTTTTATTAAGTACACGGTCCCGCGAAGACGAAGTCTCACGCTAAAATTTTATATAATCTACAACTTGTCCTCCTTTCACACGGAAATGACAATTCATTTTCGCAGTAACGATATTGGCTTACGCGACGTCTTATTCGTACGCGCGATAAGCGCCGACGGGAATTCGAACGAGCGCGAAGGGAGAACGACGCGAGTAGAGTCCCGATGCGCTTCGCGATGCGGCCGAGCTTTTCTTTCTAGAGGCAAAAATAGATGTTTTCCATCGCACAATCATTGCCACGTGTGTGTACTTTGGTAATATTTTTCCCACGCCTGGCATAACGTCAAGATAAACGAATCGCCGATCGCATGATGGCATCAGCATTCCTATAAATCAACTCGTCGTAAAAATGCGTTACGTCTATAGCGTTTAAAAATAGAAGATCTAGATCGGAAAGAAAAGTAGAGAACGGATGTCGAGTTAAGAGCGAGATGTCTAAACAAAAACGATCGCGCGCATATCACTCAACGCAGTCCTTGTTGCGCGAGAAAATTGCAATTTTACAAATTGATTCGAACAATTACTGTCATTCTGACCAGTCAAGTCTTCGCGAATGGAAGCGCGCGACAGATATTTCTATTGAATCGTTAAAACGAAGATACTTGAGGACGACTAATTACACAGAAAAAAATTAATATCCATTTAAAATTAATATATCAAAATTAACAATCATCCCTTCATACATAAACAACGATGTAATTTGTTAGAAGAATTTTAAAGTCTTGAATTTCAACAATGTTACAGTTTTATTTTAATATTATAATCTCACAAGAAGCACAGTATGATTAATGGTAATATTTTCTTTCGCAAAATGTAAAAACATTATTTCTCAGTTCAACATCTTGTGCTTTCCATTCGTGAAAATTATGTATGATTAATATAAATATATTTGTCTTTGTTCACGTATGTATTGATGCAAGTAACTTATCTTTGTTCTCAACGTAATTTCATTTTAATGTTTAGATATTAAAAGTAAAAATATTCTCAAAACAAATCTGTATAGTTTGACTCGACAGAGTTCATCAAAGGAACTTGATGAGATTTCTGCCGTGCTAAGAAAAAAAGTGGCTAACTACATTTGTGACTTAACCACTTTTTTCCTTGGCCGGGCAGATTAGTCGATAATTTCACGGAGAGTTTGCGTACATGTGACGAAATAACACACGGGATCGTCCTCGCGCCTTCGGATCCACGAAATCTCTCACGATAGAGCTCTCGAATCGCTTGCGTCAGTCTCTCTTAGTTCGCTTATATTCTCGGACGCTCCGTGATCCTTAGATCGACAGGTCCATATATCTTTAGAACGTATCGATCTAGTTTCTCGTATGGACACGAGCGTATTTCGACTCACGCTCGACTGGCTTTATTTTTAGTTTTCGCCAACGCGACCGGTGCGTGCAAATGACCCATGCGCGTGCTGTCGGATCGCGTATCGGTCGCGTGTATCGGCTTCTTATTTTATCAGACATAAAAGCAGCCGCGTGGTCAGGAATTGTCCAGTTATCTCGAAACGGACCTTACTCGACGACTCGTTAAGGCTCGCGAGGCCGCATTCTTAACGCGTAATTAAAACGCCAAATACATCTCTCTGATCTTCAAGCTGAAACAACTTTATACGGCACGCTCGTATAATAAAAGCAGAAGTCGAAATAAAAAGGGCGTATTTGGCGTTTGAAAACATAGAAAAAAATGCTTTGAAACCAATATTCATCAAGTCATCAAAACAATATACAATGTATTGATTTCAATGGTATTACTGTTGAATCAAGAAGACATCCCAATTATGTTATCGCAATGCAATTTCTATTGATACAGCAGCATTTTTCCCCGTCCCTGTCGCGGAACTTTCGATTGATGATGCCAAAAGCGAAAAAACGCATGTACAAAATTCTCACGAAATACGCGGAAGTGAAAGGATATATCCATAAAGTGGTCTACGAGATCGATCGAGATATATCGAGCACACTTGTAAAATATTCCCAAAACTTTCCTTTTGTTCTAATAATCAATAAATAACCGTAAAATTAACGTGACATGCAAACTCTCCCTCTAGTCTGCTTTTCCTCATGGTTTTGTCACGTTAACTTTACGGGAAAGGCAGAGCGACGTATCTCGCAAGATACATCGGTCTGGTTAAAGAGTTAAAAAATGCACGAATGCTTCTTGCGAAATGGGAGACGAACAGAAAGAGACAAGCGGGTGGATCTTTGCGGTCGCAAGCCCGCGGCATCTGAAGGCGTGTGGTCGATATATAGCACGATAAAAAATGCAACGCCCTCGTGACTCATAACATCATAAGCTCGCGTCGGTTTGTTCATATTCTGCCCTGTTCCTCCTGCCTTACTTACATCCGCGCGGAATATTATAACAGAGAGAAAACAAGGACGGCGAACTTTCCGACACTATTACGAAGTTTGTCGTTCCACTCGCATATAACGTGACGATCCACGTGCAGATGTTACGTGCAATCGCAAAACTTAACTATAAACACAATGAAATTGGGAACTCACCAAACTGTCAAAATTGAGAGTCACTACTCTGTGTGACGGGCCCAATAATTATTCTCATTAATAATAATTACTATACTATGTAACATAATAATTATAATATAATATATAATAATAATATATGCTATAAATAAAATAAAAATAAATAAAATATATTATAATTATTATTATTACTAATTATTAGTAGTATTGTTATCATCTGCTATAGTATTGTCATCATTTGCTATTTAATTCTTAATCTTAATTATGTTATTAATTCTATTATTAATGTGTAAAAGTCCATCGGTAATGATCCATAATTGAGATAGTTTGGTGAGTTCTCAACGGTTCTCGCGGAGTTCGAGCTACGAATAATTAACGCGGCATACAATCGACGGGAACACGGAGAGCGACGAATTAACCGATTTGATAGCGACGCGAGCAGGGAGCTCGTGTTCTCGCCCGGGCGCCGACGGGGATCGTTGGTTACCGTGCTCGCGACTAAAATCGAAAAGCAGGCCATGCAATAAGTACATCGCGTGATTCGTACCAGTAATCTGCAGCTGCTTAAAATTCCATGAGATTTTGGCGATAACCGCGGAGGAGGGTCCTGGGGTTTTCATGGGCTTTTCCAATGTCCGAAAAATGACAATGGTAAACTGCTCTATTTCTGCCGCCGCGCGGCACGCGAGCCTTCGTGACTTTTCGAAGATCGCCCTGGACACTTCGCCTCGTGATTGCGCCGAGCAGTCGGATTATTTATATGCGCGCTACGTTTATCTCCGCAATTTACATATTGAATTTCGAGTTCAACGCGTGCAAATCGGTGCATAATTGCACTCGTCCGCCTATGGATCATCGCGTTGGACATCGAATCGACAGTCACGGAGAACGCGAGCTTATTTGTCGAGAAGAGAGCACGTGTTTCCTACCCTGTAATTTTCTTCCATTTTCGATCGTCATGCCACTCATAAAATCAAAAGTTGATTATCTATGAAAGAAATCGAAAAGTTATATATGTAAATGCTATATATATATATATATATATATATATATATATATATATATATATATATATATA
>NW_022639546.1:492547-521483 GCF_010583005.1 Odontomachus brunneus
ATATATATATATATATATATATATATAATAAAAAAGTTATATATATGCAGGTTTTTATGAGGATTTTTTTTTATTCTTCTTTCAAAACAGCGGTGTTTGCACAGCAAGTTTGTTCCAAACTTGTTTTGAAATAAATCATTTATTTGAAACAAATCATATGTTTGGAAATAAAGTATATTTGTCAATATTGTATATTAGTCATCGAATCTGTAAAAAAAATTTAAATTTTTTTACATATATAAAATTAAAAATTATGATGAATTGTTATTTACATATGTGCGCTTTTTACTTAAATTATGAATGTATAATTTTACTTACTAATAAGGTATCCAATATCCACTGCTTTCAATAACTAATTTTATTCTCCTTCTCATGGAATTTACCAAATTTTTTATATAATTCTTGTCTCTTTTCAGTTCATTCCAAACTTCATTAACGTGCTGTCGTAGTTGGTCTTTATTCCTGTTTTCACCAGCTTTCCATTTTGATTATATCCTGGCTCACACATTCTCAATGAGATTTAGATCCGGAGATTTTGGTGGCCATGTAATCTATTGAAATCTTAGGTTTGCTTCAAACCAAGCTTGAACCAATTTTGAAGTATGAACACCGTTGTTGTCGTGGACTATTTTTATTATAGGGTATTGCTGTTCTGAATATATTATCCTTGCATTTGGTTTCATCACTTTTTCTAAGATTTCCACATATTCCTCAGCATTTACCCGCGACAAAATTTCAACAATATCCATCAATTCACGTGACGTCATCCCAAAATCTAATTACAATTCTACCACTGTGTATGGATGGCAGAACATATTTTGGATTTAATTGCTCTCCAATACTTTTCTCGTCCATCCAAATAATTGCGTCCCATTCTTCTTATGGTCTATTTACAT
Source organism: Odontomachus brunneus (assembly GCF_010583005.1). NCBI lineage: Eukaryota > Metazoa > Arthropoda > Insecta > Hymenoptera > Formicidae > Odontomachus > Odontomachus brunneus. The sequence continues at coordinate 493,444 of NW_022639546.1, forward strand.
TTTCTTGCGCGAAAGCGACTCTTCTTCGTCGATGTTCTTCAGTTAGTGCAATTTTTCTCGCCGCTGGCCTCGACACAATATTTTCTGCTTTTAAGCGACGTATAACTGAATATTTTGAAATATTTATTCCTGCTTCCTATATAATCGTCGTAATTGAAGAAAATGGATTTTTTATCACCGCTTCAATAATTTATCTTCATCTTCTGTAGTTTTTCTATGATCTTGAAGCGCATCCATTCCTCCTAAATGAAATTTTCGTATCCAGCGGGAAACAGTTTGACGTTTGCATCTCACTATCTTAGCTATCTCTATTTGGTTTCGACCACCTTGATGCAATGCAACTATCCGTGCTCTATCCATTTCACTTAAATTTTACTGCGGATGCCGATGCATTTTTCTGTCAACTGATATTTTTATCAATATTGACAGCTTTTTCGATATATTGCTATGACAAACAAAAGTTCTGTTCACAGTTTGACTATAAATTAGATTCTTTAATGTTAATAATTAATGTTTAAATATATTTAAATAAAAAATATATATAATGCATACTTTCACAATTTGAAATTAGCTTATATATTATTAAGAAAAGATGGAAACAGCAAGCAGGATATGAAAATATTTATTATTCGCAATTAATAACGTATTAACATACGTCTATTAAAAACATTAAACATTATTAAAAGCAGAGACCCTTTGTGTCTGTATGTGTATAAATTTATTATAATTTTGTATATTAGCTTCTTACTTACCTTTTTTAACATTCTTACTCTTCTTCTTCATTAACATTCTTCTTTAACATTCTTCTCTCTTCTTTCTGATTACGCGTTACACGTGAACGGATAATCTTCTGATAAAAACACGTATGTATGAAACATCAAGCTGTCAAAATGTCACTTCTATTTTGACACATTCCCACTTGTCGGATGAATCAACAATCATGAAAAACGATCAGCTAGAAACGGACACGGTTGGCCAAAACTTTCTAGTGACTATCGATCTGGGGAATAGTATACACGGGAAAAAGAAAAATGCACATAACCATAGATATTTAATTATGAGCAATGCAGTTGTATCATTCTTGTTATCTGGTGATGATATGGGATTGATATGATTCAGTGACTTTGACGCATCAACTATGTCAATAGCTCTGCGTGATCTTGTTGTTGCAACCAGAAATCGGTTGGAATAACATTTATCAGGGATATCCTCTGGTGGGAGCAACCAGATCTCGTCATTGCTGCAGCGTCAGCCAACTCAGCGATTGTTGTGGTTACAGCAACCACATGATCAGCTGTTGCGTATTTTACTATTGGATCACAAATTTATATATTATAACAATATTGTTTTTCCCGTGTACATATCGCATGGGAGAGATTTCATTCTCTTCCAGGTGACACGTCAATCCCAAGTCTACTCGCTGATTCCGACTTCGAATTGTCCGTATAACAATGCGTGCAGCATGAGGATTGGAGAAAACCGAAACCTCGTCTTAATTGACGGTTTACGTGATCGAAAACAAAGTCAGTACCAGCTTCCTCGGTGGCCTTTGACATTCTTCAGTTCATCTGGCACGATCGCGCATTATTATCATCCGCACGGCAACGTAATTGCTACCGGCGTCGCAATTGCAACGATTATTCGTAATGTGATATTTATCGGCGCTCGTGTTACGGATATCGTAATAACGGACGATAAACTCAAGCCCGTGTTGGATTCATCCGCATCCGACGATACATATCCATTACGGGCAGCATGTGATCGCGCCGTATCTATCTACAAAAAAAGAAAATGTCATTCATCGCGTCTCAATTATTTCGACAAGAACTGTGTTGCTGGGATCAATTTCATCAGAAAACTTCTTATACACATGAATTAAATTTACAATAGCTACTTAGATACAGGTGTCCAAAGTTTAGAATCAGATTACAATTTTACTGAAGTTTTCATTTTGTTTTATTAATTTTTTTAATTGAACAAAAATGAAAATCGCACAAACTGTTCAAACTGATGTCCTTCGGCTATGATATATTGCGCACTGTGATTTAAAGTAGACAGAATAGTTACACGAAGAAACTTGTGATTATTTTTTGTCTACCGACATGCATCATTAATATCTTATATTAATGCAGGTCCAATATCTACTGGCTTTCTATGTAAACCAAGTTTTTTTTAAATGAAATCGTAACTCAGTTCTTAGATTTGAAAGCCTGTATCTAGTATCGTGAATGTTATTTATATTTATAAGAATTTTTTTACTCCAATTGATCTCAGGAACTTTCTTAGTACGTACAATTCTTCATTGGATACTCGGCACATTTATACAAATTGAACGGCTGTTTGCAGACGTTGCATTTTGCACGGGGTTGCCTATCATCGATCAACCGTTTATACCGGCGTTGCACTTGTAAATGTGCAACGGCTACCGTGTAAAATCACGATCGATCCTCCGAGACGGGAGCGCAAGTTTTGCAGTTCAAGGCGACACGTCCTTCTTCCGCCGTTGCGGAGGAATCGTCGCACCTGGTGCCACGATTCACACGTAGGGCGAGAGACCGCCGTCGGTCGTGTCGGTTTTCGAGGAGAGCTGTCTCGCGAGTTCGCGATCGCACGCGGCTCTGCCGCCTATCTCGCGACAGATCACGTATGACGTAACGTAACGTGATTTCGCTCCACAAAGCCGTTCTCGAGGGATGAGCAAGCGGGTTGGCGCGACGTTTCCTGCAGCGATGAACTTCACCGGTTAATTGCCACCCGTATAAATCAATTGTCCATATTCGGCTCGCCGCAGCCGCTGCTGTTCGCTTGCGCGCTCTAACTTTCCGCAACTCTCGTTCGTATTAATCCTTTAAGCTCTTGACGCGCTCTAGGACTCAAAACGATACCTCTACTTTCGCATGTGGGTCTTCAATTTGAGCGAAATTTTCATGATACAATAGAATTTTCGCATAAAGGATCGTCGTGTAAAATTACCTAATAAATAAGGAATATTAAATCAACAATATTAAATCAACAATATTGATTTTGTGTGTATCTCTTCAACACATACACATTTTCGCTTGATATCTTAAAATATTTCAATAATATTACCGCGGATAACATGATTTTTTCTAAGTATTAAACAAAAAACAAGTGTTAAAAAGTGTTCAAAATTAAAAATCGAAGTAAAATAAAATACCTCCTTCTTATAGACCCTATTTTATTTGGATCTTTGAATATTGTGGAAATTTTTTAAAAATATTAAAATGCTGAAATTACTCGTAATGATATTGATACAACGTGAGAAACTACACATTAGAAAACGTTATATGCTATTGATTATCGTTGCAATAACGTTCTATCAATAATTTTTTGTTCACTGGGTAGAATTCTCAAGCCATCGCATAATTTCTCTTCGAAACTGACATCTCTCGAGTCACATGTCGCGTTGTGTACTTCAAGAGATGTTAATTTCATTTAGATCGTGAAAGCTGTCCAATGAGTATTAATTTCTTTGATGGCATCATCTGTGAGTCTGGCAGTAAAGACGTTTGGTGGAATTAAATTATCTAATTTCTATATCTCGAGGGAGATTTCTGTAGACTCCAATACACGCATAACAGAAGTAAGATATCTCGCGCGCGCGATTGGTGGTTTCTTTTCTGCGTCGAGTAGTTTTCCACCATACTTAGCACGGTAAACGTATCATGCGCGCATTCGGCAGTCAGGTTTATTTTCGGTTTATTACGACTAAATTGGCACTATTAGCGATTCTGTATCCGAACATATAGCGAGAAGTCGTAATCCTCGTCCCTGGAGCACTGGAGCTCTCGACGTTGAAATTTATCGCCGGTTCCGCGCTCCATCCTCGTGCTGAAGATGATCGTATAAATTTCTGATAAACCGCTACTAGTCGAGTGGGAATTTGTCGTGGTGAAATTTATGGGCCCCCTGGGACAGAAGTCGGATTGCGTTCCTTTTTATTTATTTGAATATCTCGAAAAATTGAATAATTCAATGTTAGAACTGTAGATTACAGATGAACAGAACCGTATACACGGAATCGATCGTGAGTTGTCTCAAATTTGCAGTGTACGGCGTTTATTTTCTCAGTACTTACGCGTGAATCTTTACTCCTGAGTTACAGGACGATTTCGTTAGGATATTCGAGGAACACCGATTCCTCGCTTCACTCTGATTTAAGATACGTTATATATATCGAAGTTTTACTCAATACATTTCTACTAGCCTGCTATAGTAATAAATACTAAGAATGAATTTCCACTGCGACAAAACGCGAGTAAACTTTTCTGTTTCAAAATCTACGATAGAAACGCGATAGTTCAAATATGTATAGTTTGATTAATCCGCTAAATCTTAAATATATTAATAGCCGTTATTTAAAGTTTGTCTCACATAAGATACTTAGATTTGAATTTAGAGTTGATATGAGTTTTTCAATTGAAGTACATGATATACATGATATTGTATCAATAATTTCAATTCAACCGAAAAAATTCACATCTAACTCTAAATTCAAATTTGAATATCTCGCTTGAGGCAAGTATCAAGTAACGTCTATTAAGGCTCCTGACCTCTCGTTGCGATTATCTTGATTTATAACGCCATAAACAAGGAAATACCAAAATTCCTGCAAAGTACGTCGAAATAAAGAATTTCGGGCATGCATTTCCTCGCATCTGACGTCATCCATTAAGAGTTCCGCAGCGAAGGACCAGGAGTTTTAATACGAGCTACTTTTCGCCAAAACAATAAATTCCAATTTGTTGTTTAATCACGAGATTATTGCAACGCAGTCTTATTGTTCTCCTAAAAATCTTGATTGAAAAAATAAACAAGCAAGCAGAAAAACGAACAAATATGATACAGTCCCTGACGAGGGTCCTGCCGAATACACGTATAATTGCACATTTACTGTACTCACTGCAGCAGTTGCGGCGGCTTGAAGCTGATATCGAGCCGGTAGGTCGTCTCGCAGCTCAGCTTCACCGTCTTCAGCTGTCGGAACCTGGCGGAGGTCTCCATTTTACAATACACCGGCCCAGCGCCTGGTTCCCTCCTGAGGGACAAGGTCACGCGAAAATGTCCATCGGCCCCCATTTATCCGCCGCTTAACCCCATAATCCACCAGAGAGTCTGCTGATGAGAGAATGCACTCGCGTGCCGCGAGCGTACACGCGGTACCACCACCAGGGTGTCACGGCGTCTTCCCCGACGCACCGGCGAATAAGTACTATCACGGCGAGCAAGCGAGAAGACAAGACGGTGGTGCAACCTGCCTGCGCCGCGGACGTCGCGACGCTTACTGATCCGCCAGGCGCTTTGCAACTCCGTATGTTCGCGCCGACTGGCACCTTTTTCTTATACGGGCACTTTCCTCCCTTTTCCCGCGACCAACGGCCGATGTAGCTCTTCCTCGTAGCAGAGGAAGGCGAGTTCCTCGTAGCAGTATGATGAGGATAATAATAATGACGATGGAGGTCTGTTGAAAAGGATATATACGATATTCGTGCATATATATTTGCACGATAATATTAGTACAGTAGAATTTAGACGATTTATGTTCAAGCAACATGGAGCTAGATCAGTAGACTGAGATTCACGAGAAAGATAAATTTGCATTTAATGTGAAAATGTTTTCTTTGAAAACAAATCTAAGTCGGTACGAAGATATTCGTAAGGAAGACAAATTCAACTTTGCGTTACAAAATTTATATGAATGTTCTTGAAGTAACGTTTAGTTAATTCAATTTTCTCTTAAAGTAAGTAAAGAAAAATAATGTCAAGCATATGAATGAAAAATTTAACTTGCCTTTTCTGTAATATCTGTTACTTTTTAGTTTTAATGGAACGTGTGACATCGTCGATTATATAGCTTATGTCGAAGACTGTACTATGTACGAGCTATGTACGAAAGTGCTTCTAATAGTTACTGCTTACGTGGTGCACAGTCGGATAGGATAGGAGGAGACTTACGGCTTTCTAGATCTAGAACAAGGAGAATTATCAGGTTTGGTTAATATAAGACCATAGATGATGGAAATTGACCGTAAATGGTCAATTGGTATGAAACTGAATTGGGACGACTAATGAAGATAATAAAATATAGAGTGCGGAGAAAAAGAGAGAGAGAGAGAGAAAGAGAGAGAATGTAACGAAATAAATTTATCCAGACAAAAAGATCGATTATTACTATTATTATTTGATATTACGTAAAAATGCGATGTATTAATTGAGCCTTTTATTATTCTGTGCATCTACATTACAAAATATATATCTATGCGATTGAGAATTCATGTTATAATCAAAACCGATTATCTGCAAGATCACATTTACCTAGCATGTCGAGGTGAATGAGGTTGAAATGGATTTTCCAGAGATACCGTTAATATTAACGATACTGATCGTGAAAATGCTCTCGCTATAATAGGATCGTCTCGAAGCTGACGCTTCGTGCAGGGAATCTTAAGATATGCGACGCGACTATTACTTTCTGGTTTGAAAAAGCAACTAGAGCTTTAATTGAGGTAAATGTTTCACCTGACGGCCTTGACCGGCCGACTTAACTAGAAAGATCGATTTGCCGCGCAACTAAGAAAAACGGTTTATGATCCGACCTCCATCGGTAATAACGTACAAGAAGTGAAGGAAATATTGTTCTCACGTATTAAAATGGTCCCACATATTCTTTCTACGTTTCTTCTCGTAATTACGTAAAGCTCGGCATACATACGCGCATGTATGTGCCGTGAAAGTTCGTTTGCCGTGTAAGGGCTAGATGCATTGTAATAAGTACACGTTTAACTGTGCCAAACCTATTATAAATCACCGTCTCTTTCGCGTGATACTCGATATCGCGCGATTGAAATAACGAACAGGCATGACCTGGTGAGATATATTTACATGTAATTTCAGATAAATCGCATGGCGATGATGATTTTCCCGCGCACGAAGAGCCATGTACAATAGTAATCGCAAGATCGATACTTACATATTCGAAAAAAAATAGTCTCCGAACTGCCCTTTACTCTATCTACATCTCGAGTTTGCGTAGGGACGCAAGATCGTGCCACGTGCAGGTACGTCTTTGATTTTTCAATTAGGATTAAGATAAGAAAATAGTTCCTATTTCTATCACTCTGCTTTACACTTCAAGCTTTCCTATATCCTTCCAGTTATATGCAACATCTTTGATTAAGTGTCTCCGCATAGTCCGCATAGTCCGCTTCTCGTGGTCAGCCTCATGCTCGGAACACACACTCAACGCCTGACCGACTTTGATGGACTGGCCAACTTGCAGACAGAACTGAAAGTCCTGCGGTGCCTCGAACAGGAGCACGATCGTAGAACCAAGCCTGAACTCGCCGAACAGTTCACCTTTAGCTATGCGCGTTCTGGTGAAACATATGTCCTTTGAATACGCGGCGTTCGACCATCGCGCCTTGTTGGTCGCTAACTCTTGATCGCAGTAGACTCTTATCGAGCCCACATTCGTTGCCCCGATCGCCGCATACGCCATAAAACCGCCCGCCCATTCTCCGATATACACGACTCGCTCATTCAAGGAGAATAGATTTGGCATGTATTTGAGCACCGTTGGATTAACGCTCAATAATTTTCCTGGAAAAAAAACAATTAGCGTGAGAATTTGTTGGAGAAACCTCAACATTTTATCAAATAAATCTCAATAACTATCATCAAAACAGAATTTATTTAACCGCCCTAGTAGTATTACTGCAGTAATAGTTAAGAGTTAAAAAACGTGTACCTGGAAAATGCCGTCGAAATTTAACATTCCAATCAGTTGGGCTGTGAAATCGGTGGTAATCACCAGGTGCCAAGTAAATAATTAACTGATAAAGCCTGTTGTCTGGATTCTTTAATAGTGCATTAACATAATCGTCTTTTTGCTCAATCCTTTTTTCAATTTGATTCACTGGGAGATCGTTTGGATCACCCAAAAAATATTTAAGATCATAAGTCACTCCTTTGACTTGTTCCACGCGGCAAGAGGTTACTGGCCCAAAGTAAAGAACTTCACCATCTGCAGGTGAAGTCTAAAAAAGATATTCATTGATTGTATTGTTTTTGTTTATCTAAAATTTAATTGGGATATAACGATTATAAGTGGTTACCATATTCGTATTTTGAGCAATCGGTCTGGCATTGCTCTTAAGTGACCTCACAAAAAATTCAACTAGACTCGGGAAGGTTGATAAGTCCAATTCTACCTCATCCTGATTAACACCAAACATTTTACCAAAATACCCATATATTGCTGGCCTTAAACTGACTGGTAAGTCGATGCTGGTCAGCCAACCTCCTATCCTGCTGGTTACTCTCAGCGGTAAGCAACAATAGCATGTTACCTATATAAAGAGAACTTACTTATTTTACTTAACAACATTCTATAATAAGTATCATATCTTAATTTTACACAGATGCATCATTTACCATAAAATCATTCAACAATTCCAGCTTGTTGTCTACGTCAACAGGATATCCATGTTGATGCAAATATCTCCATTGTGTCACAAGAACTGTTGAGAATCCAATTCCAACTGGTATATATAATCGCCACATTCGAGCAACATTTTTTACAGGCTCCACAGCAACGCTCGACATACATCTTCTGATGGAATTCGTTGAATATCCCTGCCTTATCCTCAGCGTAGAATAGAAATGTTGGTATCCTCTGAAACAAACATCGAGAGGTTATGTTACAGCAGAACACTGCAAAGATCAAAGCGATTGAGTTACACGCGAATGAAAGCAAGAACACACCTAACGAGGAAGCCTAGCTTTCTCATACTGCTGGTTCCTATTGACTAAAGCGAAGAGAGGACACAATTTCGAGCTTGTACATACAATGACGTTTCACGTGAGTTTCATATTGGCACAATTTCAAAATCTTTCAAAACAAAGTGGCGGGGAAATTTCGACGCGCGCTGCGCATCCACCTGTGCGCACGTGCAACGACCGATGTCCGTGGCGTGCACTAGGAGACGGGGGCGCGAGGTAACAGGTGGCTCCGCGTCGCGGCAGGTGAATTGTCGATTCGGACTTTTTTTGTGCGACCGACCACGGGCACGGGCTCGCTCGCCAGTTCCCATTGTTTTCCGCCGCTTCTGTGTGTGTCTCGGCCTGCTCCTCTGCCTCTGCCTCGGCCTCGACCTCGGACTTCGCCAACGACGTATCGCATCACGTAGGTGGGATTGCACCAGCAGGTAGACGGAGTTCGCCCACCCTATGACGACGGTGTTCCTAGAAGAAGCATGACGTGCCGCTTCGTGATGCGACATTGCTCCAGGTCGGCAGTCTGAGAGCAACGACGACGGCCGCCGCGGCGGCGCCGAGTAGCAGAAGCAGGAGCAGGAGGAGGAGAAAGAAGAGAAGGTTATACGTAGGGTCCGCTGTACCCGCGTCCGCATGAAAGGTCGGAGCTGCGGCAAAATCAAGAGCGAGACAATGCCGCCATCCTCGCACACCAACTGGACGAGGCCGCTACTCAAAGGCGGACAAACCATGCAGATGCAGGCGAAACAGCAGTCCACGACAACAACGACGATGACGACGGCGGCGGTGATGGCAACGACAACGACGTCGTCGTCGGCGGCGGCGGCTGCTGCTGCTGCTGCTGCTGCTGCTGGTACTGGCGCCAGTGTCAGTGTAGCTCAGAATCAAAACGACGCAGCGACGCCACTCGACAAACGGATCAAGGTGGTCCTGGTGGGTGACGGCGCCGTCGGCAAGACCAGTTTGGTGGTCTCCTACTCTACTAATGGCTTCCCGGGAGAATATGTGCCAACTGCTTTCGATAATTATAATGGTACATATGGTTTTGGATACAATAATGCAATTGGAGTGTGCTCAGAGTAGCAAATTGTTTATTTTGTTCCTTATCTTGATAAAATCTTTTGTTCACAAGTATCTAGCTGCACTGTTATCTTTTTCTTACTTCTGTATTGCATGATTTTTCATTCTGAGCAAATGAATAGAGTATATTGCTGTTGAATCATTTCATATCAATATTAATAGCTCTGCAACATTCATTTCAGTGGTTGTTAATGTTGATGGTCAGCCACTGAATGTCCAACTGTGCGATACAGCAGGCCAGGATGACTTTGACCCTTTGCGTTCATTGTGCTATCCTGAAACTGATGTGTTTCTAGTTTGCTTCAGTGTTGTATGTCCTTCATCCTATCACAGCGTGGCTTCTAGATGGATTAATGAAGTGCGGAAATACTGCCCAAATGCTCCAATTATCTTGGTAAGATTTGAATTCTACAATTATATTTCACAATCAAAAATTGTATCGCAGTAACATCATATTTCCTGCAAAATTTAATTTATTATAACGTTTTCTTAACAGTATAGTATTCATCATAATCATACAACTAATAACTGATAACAAAATTGTAACATAATTATTGTAATTTATATCTAATATTATTTAATATAAGAAAAATATGATATGATTATTATCACACATAGTTTATCTTACAATATATAAGGTTTAAAAAAAGATATTCTCAAGACTTACAGAATGGATAGTTCTCACTGTTGATAGTTCTGATGTTGAGTAAAAAATATTTAGTAAATATAATAGGTCGAAAAAAACCAACCCTTTCAGAATTACAAATGTTTCTGTTCAGTTTTGATAACACAAGTTATTTGTATGCTTGGTGGGTAAGCGAACAAGTATCTTGCCATATTATTACTTTATTATTATTTTGATGTTTAGAGAGAGATGTGTTCTTTTTCATAAATTTCTAATCTTTGAATCAGAATTTTATTTTTACACAATATTATATATTATCATCTTGCTTTAATATAGTGTAGTCATTTGTCTTCATAATCAGTGATTACACAGTGTCCAAGAGACGCTGTAGCAAGAATTCTCTCAATTATGTCGATTTATTCTAGTTGGAAAATAGCAGACATGCAGTTCATGTCTTATCAATGGAAATATTAGCTGCATGATGTCTCTATATAGGGAGATATCCAAATTGGAAAATTCTGTAATATAAAGATGTCAAGTGTGTATAGAAATGAATAGAGGACATAGAATAGAAAACATTTTTTATTCAGTATACAATGAGTACTATCTACCTTGTAAGTCTTGAATCTTTTTCCTAACATCTTTTTAAAAATTAATGTATCACAATTACAATATGTAATTATGAATTGTATCTCAGGTAGGAACAAAGTGCGATCTGAGATCAGACGTACGTCTGATGCTACAACTTGCCAGATTCGGCCAAGCGCCGATCACCACTATCCAGGGTCACCAGTTAGCGCATAGGCTAAGCGCTGTAAATTACGTGGAGACGTCTGCGTTGACGCAACACGACCTCAAGGAAGCCTTCGACCAGGCGATAGTCAGTGCCCTCAATACGAGGCGCGGCGGTGCTAGTTTACTATACCGGCGTAGGAAGCCGCCCCCGCTGTGGCGTAGATGGTTGTGCTGTTGGGGACGGTCGTCTTCGAGCGAGACCTAAACAAGATCCTACGTGATAGACTATAACTTCTTTAGAATCCCTCTGTGATCATAGGCGGCTGTCGTCCGCCACTGTCAGAATCGCACTCGTATGCATGACGTATTTGATAGCTACGTTCTCTCGTTGACGATTATCCTGACAGGTAGAGAGCAGCTAGTATTTTGTTATTTAGATTTTAGATGAGCGGACAACAAAGTCTTGTTTCAGTTCGCGCGACGATTGCGCGAATGAGCGACTAAAAGCGACGTGTCTTGGTATTGATCGCTCTGGCCAAGTCTTACTGGCCGTTCTGACTTCTACCAATAGATCCGTCGCGCACAATCAAGTTAAAATGACAACTCTTGAGTACGCGGCGCGACGTTCTATCGCAGCCGAATTCACCTTCGCAAGTCACACAGAGCCTTCGATCATTTTACATGTTTCCGCACGTTTTACGCGTACGAAGTATAACAAACTGCCTAATAACGCCCAAGGTTACGACGTTTACAATGTCATGCAGCATCGTGCCAGCACTAATGACTCAGCAGCAGCCTAACTCGCGCAAATCGATGATGATCTGTGTTCGAGGATTACGCGACGCTTTTGCGCGACTTGCGAATATCCCGAAGCTACGTCGGGAGCACGCGGCACGTGATAAATGTTAGACGAATCACGACAGATGACACACGTTCTGACAGACGGAGCGAGCGCCGCCCGTAAAATTCCTGAAGCCGCACCCGGCATAATTTATTATAATATTAATCGTATTAATCATTATTTTTGTTACTAGCATGTAATTGGCTACTCGCTGGTTGTGATTTTTGTACGTAATATCTGTTTTCATTGTCGCGGTAAGATCAGTTCTTTACTGCCTTCCCGCGCCCTCCCCCTCCCCCAGCCCTCTCACCCTTCGAGGATAATTAAGCGGAGCCATCGCGCCCCTCTACGACCACACGTGGCGTATAACAATTGTATATTTTTTACTTGTTGCGACGACGTGCATATATATAAATATATTTATTTTTTAATATCTCTTTGATATATATACATATATGTACATCGGTATTTTAGTAGAAGTAAAAAGTAGCTTTAATCGCCATTCTCGCAAACCTAGTGACATCACACCTATATAAATACATGGACATAATTTATATGCGAATAATATAAGGCTACGGTAACGGAGCAATGATATTTCGTATAACATGTTTTTTATATAAATTTATGTGATGTAGTAGTGTTTGTACGAACGCGATAGCAGTAACAATATAGGAGAAAATATCAAACGCGATAATATTATAACGAAGAGTGTAGAGAGATGCGCGCGAATAGACCCCGACGTTAACTCGACGATCCAGGCGCACTCGAAGTCGGTAGAGAAAAAAAAACTCGCTGTGATCTTACCTGAAACTGTCTTCTGAAGGTTCTCTGTATGTCACATACGGAATTGTGTATGAATAAGACTGCAGATAAAATTCAAAACTGTTCTGCATAATGCGTAAGCTTAACTCGCTGTAACACTTGGTTTCTATCAAGGCGCATCAAAAATAAATTGTATATAAGTATTTATTCATCAAATACGAGAACCGCCTCTCTATCATTTGTGATATATTAAAAGTCCGTAATTAGCGATAATATTTTTATCAATTTAAATTTCCCTACACTTTGTGGAATGTTATAAATCTGTTTGTGATCTCAATTTTCATGTATATTCTTTACTTTTATATTCATAATTTATATTTACCGTCTTATATTTTACTAAAAAAAATATCGTTAAAAAACATGTATATTAAATGTATATTGAACATAATTTGTACGATAATACATTATTATATATCTAATATAAATTCGTTCATTTGAATAGTAGTTTGACTTTCTGTTTTATCAAAAGCAGATATTTCGGGAGAACTACTATTCCACATGTCGGAAATGATAGAGGTTAAATTAGGAAAAGAGAAACTAATAACTCCATGTGCTTTGCGATACCGAATAAACGATGGCGAATCGAGTGCTTGGCAGCACGACAGTGAGTTCGCCTAAGCAACTGTACAAATATTTATTACGCGAGTGCGAAAAGCTGCCGAAACAGACGCAGCAATTTTACAAACATTCCATCAAACAAGTATGTACAAAATATTCTCACCTAACTATTAATAACCTGATTTATTCAACATAACATTGATTTATCCACATTTTCTTTTTCCTTTACCTCTTCTTTCTGGAGTAACTTAATTTCACTTATATTAAATGCAGAGGTTATGGTTTCAAATATCCTTATATGATTGGAAATGAATGCTATGAATTTATAATCTTCATATTTTTCATATGAGATACCTTTACAATATCTTTCATATAAGCTACTTTCATGGATAGCAAATTTTCTATTAGATTTTCAATAATTAAAAATATGATTTTTTCAGAGTTTTAAACAGCATGCTTTGGAGACTGACGAAGAACGTGTGCAACAAATTATGGAGCGTGCACTGTTAGATGCCAAGTGGGTGATACAAAAGGTACTTTTGCTGTGACTTGTGTACTAATATGTTAGATGTTTGGTAATCCTTTTATACTAACTTGTATATTTCTTTTCTATTTAATAGTATAACCAACCAGGCAGTACTCCAACACCTAAATGATAAGTTGACACAAAGTATAATGTACAAGATACATATTAGTATTAGATAGAACAATGAACTTTGTACAGATTGCTAATGAAAGCACTAACATCAGTGCTTTGCAGTTTTGGAAAGCCATTTCCATTTGGATGAGAAATCCTCATGTCATAAACCGCAGGATCTTAATATCCCATGAATTATTAGCAATCGAAGTCAATTGCAACATTTCGAATATTTATGAACATATTACCAAACTACATATACAACTTGGTGATTTTGAGTGTGATTTATCTATGGAAAGCCAAAGGTATCTGTTGGAGAAATTGGATATTGCAGAGTATTGCCAATCACTGGAACGTTTGAATCAAATCGAGACATTAGATGATGATAAAGTTTATTTGTATGTGAAGAAGTTATTACCTCGCAATACGCAATTATTTTCACCGACGTTGGAATTTACGTTAGTCGACAAGAGACTTACCAGCGTCGCTAGCTTTCATAAACGTATTGTTCAAGACAAACAGCCTCTAGGTCCAAATGCAGCCTACACAATACAACACCACGAGTACGGCTCCACGTGTATAAGTATACATAGATTAGAGGACCGAGATGACGACAAAAGCCGCGACTGGCTCAAGTCCAAGTTCTTACCACGTTTGATCAAATGGATGATGAATGAAAACGACAACGTTGGTCCGAAAATTAAATCTCTCAGCCTCGTTTCCGCTGAGAAGTACACTTCGCTATACAATCGATTGAAGGAGAAGTATGGCACCGAAATGGTGAAGGTGTGGCCCGAGAACACAGACCCGGCCAAGTTTGTTTACGAGGACGTCGCGATTGCGACCTACCTGTTGCTGCTGTGGGAGAAGGAGAGATTGGAGTTGGATACGCAGAAGTTGCAATCGTTCGTGGATCTCGGTTGTGGTAATGGACTTCTTGTCTATATACTGTCTAGCGAGGGTCACACAGGAATGGGAATCGACTTGCGCAAAAGGAAGATCTGGGATCTGTTTCCAGAAAGCACTCACCTGCAAGTACGCAAACTTGCCAAATTTTCTATGATTATTATTTACTTCTAAGAACCGACTTTTCAGTGGTAGTTTTAAACTTTATGTTTGAACTGTGCTTAAACTATCAAATTGTTAGAATATAGAGTATAAACTACTATTAAGAACTCTATTCTAAGAGATTCAAGTGTTTATATCAGTCATCCTTAAACAAGCTAAATAAAAGTTTGTATTGTGGCAGATAAGATCAACCTGCAAAATGATTCTTTGTGATAACTTATAACCTTTGTTTCTTTAAGTAAAAAATTAGAAGAAATCAAATTTTGCAAGTAATTTTTCTTATATTCTATATACGTTAGAAACCAAATTATGTAGTTTTATGGGCTTGATATATAGTCCTATAATAAATAATATATATAATATCTTACACTATGCACACAAATTTCATATAATATCTTACACTATGCACACAAATTTCATTGAAAATTTTAAAATAATTGATCTTTGTACTGTACCAGGTCAGCACGATTGTTCCGTCTTCCGACACTGTCTTTCCCGCCGTGGACTGGATTATAGGCAATCACTCAGACGAGCTCACCCCGTGGATTCCCGTGATCGCTTCGCGCAGTTCCTACGAGTGCCGGTTCTTCCTGCTGCCCTGTTGTGCCTATGAGTTTGACGGCAGGAAGTACCGGAGATGCAATACTGCTGAGAGTCAATACTCCGAGTACATGTCCTACGTTAGAAGCGTGTGCGAGGGTTGCGGCTTCCTCACGCAAGTGGACAGGCTGCGAATTCCATCGACAAAGCGGACCTGTTTCGTCGGATGGCGGAGGAGCTATGCGAGAGAGGATAGCGCGGCGCTGGATGCTGACATCAAGAGAATTATAAATGCGCGATCAGCAACGACGACGACGATGTCTCAGGCCGTGACCGAAGTAGCAGAAGACAACGATCTGTGGTCCGCGAGCTTCAAGCCGCGTAGCTCGACGGAACGAACGCGAAATTGCACGCAGCTGGACAAGGAACTGGTTCTGAACATTGTCAACGTGGTTGCGGCGCACCTGTTGCGCACGGAGTGCAGGATACAGTTGGAGCGGAGACCCGGCGAAACGTGGAACGCCGGCCGACAGATCGACATCGGCGAGGTGGCGAAGTTGATAGCACCTGAGATGTTGCAGCAACTGCGAAACGAGTGCGGAGGCCTGCAAACTTTATTAAAAAACCACAGTCACATCTTCTATGTAGCGCAAGGAAAGGTGCAGTTCAGAATTCCGGGTAGTAACGTCGTTGGTAAGAAGAGAAGGAGAAGGAACAGTGACGCGCCTGCGAGAAAAGTGAAACCTTGCTGGTTCTACAAGAATCATCCCGACGGCTGTCCCGCTCTCGAGATCGACTGCGACTTCCAGCATTGAGTTCCTTTGTTGTTCGTTAAGTTCGTTATGTACGTCGGAAAAGATTATAGTCTCAAGTTCATGGCAGTGTATATAACAACGTGTTTTTATTTTAAATAATTGCGAATGTCGTTTGTGTGTCAGCATTAAAGTAAAAAGTATGCGCGTTACTGGCTCGAAACGCACAATCAGCGAATTGTATCGATTTGTGGGTTGACAAATAGAAAATGTAATAACAATAGTGAACTACAAACAGTGTTAAATTACACCTCGAGTACGCGCGCGAAATGATTACCTCAATAGCGTCACGTCGATATACAGATCGTATACACTTCACCTGCGCATTTAATGTACTTGAAGTCTTTCCTCCTTTACAGCGCATTCTGAGCACGATATATGTTACAGCTAGTGCGCGAGCTCTCTCTTTCTCTCGAAAGGAACATTTCTCCGCTACTTTTCTTTTCAATATTTACTTAAAAAAATCTACCACCAGTATGTCGTCTAAGCTCACTAGTTTTGCGTCACCCTGATTATCCTGCAGAAGCGCGCCCAACACCTGCTGGCTGCTCCTCAGCTTCTTGATGTCGAACATAACGAGCTGGTGGACGCGCTTCAAGTGCGTCTGCAGGTTGCACTTCTGTGTGAACGAGTGCTTGCAGTGCGGACACGGATACGGCCGATCGCCCGTGTGGTGCTTCTGATGCAGCTGCAGCGAGAACTTCTGCGCGAAAGACTTGCTGCACAGCTCGCACTTGTACGGTCGCTCGCCCGTGTGTATACGTTTGTGCCGCTCCACCTGACACGGCTTGGTGAACGTTTTGCCGCATACGTCGCACTCCTTCCGTGACTGCGCCGTTTTCGCTGCTTGCAGATTGCTGCTCGTCGCACGACTTGTCTTCACCTTGGACACGCCACTGCCGTTCGCAGCTTGCTCTACTTGCACGGACGCAGAAGCCGCGGGCATATAATCGTTCATCTGAATGACCGCAGCGTTGTTCGTGTCAGAACTCGTCGTCTCCGTCGCGGGCACTTGGACAGAGCTGGTTATCACCATGTGATTGGCGCTGTTCAGATCGCAAGTTTCCGGAAAGGGGCTCGGATTGACTAATTCGATGACGTTGGTGGGCACGACGCCAGCGTTGTCGGAATCGCTCGTCGACTGCGTCAATAACGAGTCATCCGTTTGAATGGTGACAAGACCGTTCGCCAACAGGAACTGCAGATTCGCTACAAACTCGTTGCTCTCGTTCACGGACAGCATCGCGTTGTTGTTGAGTATCGTCGTCGTATCCGTCTGATTGAACGTAATTTGATTCGGTAGTACCGCTGCGCTGGCGTCCAGGTTCACCGACGTGTCCAGTGTAGAATAACCCAGGTGATTCTGCTGCGACACAGCTGCCGCCGTTTCATCGCTGATCACAGTCGTCATCGCCGTCGCCGCAGTCGTCGCCGTTGTCGTCATGCTCGTGTTCAGAGAATTGCCGCTGTCGACGTTCTCCAGGCTGGCCGCCGCCTCTGCCACCGCCGCGACTTTCAAGTGTTTCGGCTTGCGTTTCGCGCCACCTTTGTGTTCACGCACGTGCTTCAGCATGTGCACCTTCTTGTGGCCCGAAGTGCGGAATCGTAGATCGCACATAAGGCACTTGAACGGTTTCGAGCCTGAAACAAAGTCTAAAGTCACGCAAGCTTCTCCTCCGAATTATTCGATATTTAACGCTTCAATTCGTCGTATAATTCGCGGTACAATGCAAAATAATTCCAAGGAATTACCGGTATGCAGCCTCATGTGAACTTTCAAGCTACCCTTCGTAGCGAACATGCTGCTGCAGACGTGACAGCGGAAAGTCTTCTTGCCTGTGTGAACCTTCATGTGCGAGTCCAGCGTGCACTTGACCGCGAAACTCTTGTTGCAGTGGTCGCACTTGAACGGCCGTTCACCTGTATGCGTGCGAATATGCCTGGTGAGATCACTTGGTTTACGGAAAGTCTTCGGGCAGAACTTGCATTTGTTCGTGTACTCTCGTTTTTCTTTCTTCTCAATGTTCTGCTGAAACATCAAATATTGTTACATAAGACAGCTGACTCGCATAAACTAACACAGAAATTCGTATCTACTCACATCCACGCAATCCATTATTTTTCTCTCGGCAACTGTGTCCAGTAGGACCTTCTCAGATACCGACGAGTCCGCGTCTATCCGAACATTGAGCGCCGTTATTGAGGAAAGAGCCGAATTCGAGGAGATCGGTTCTTTCTGAGAACTGTCCGGCTCCATAGACGAAACGTTCCACGTGTCAGCGTGTATCTTACTGTGCAGCTTCAACTGCTGCTTGCTGTCCAAGATCTTATGGCACGTAGTGCATTTCCATATTCTGTAAACAAGATCAGAAAAATAATTTAATATTTAATCAAGCATCACATAGCAGCATCACATAAATCACACATACATACATACACACAAAAGATATTTATTTTCATTTTATAGTCTACTTACTTATTTACGTGTGTCCTCATGTGTCTGCTGAGACCACTATTCGTGCAGAATCGCTGAAGACATACCGAACACTGATACTCCTTCTCGCCGCGATGAGACTTCAGATGTTCCTGTAATGATTACAATTTTATCGTATATTAGATCAGTTATGTGACGATTTTTGTGCAGGAAACGGTTACTACATAATTTGTATCAAGAAACGTGGCAGTAAAATATATCTCGCGTCATAGGTCTGGTTTACATCGTGCACTTGATACGCGTACTAAATAATAACTTTCTATTAGATAATCTTAATATCGACGATATATATAAACAACGGTATATTAAGCTGGTATAATACTCATCGACAAAACGTATTGTATTGATGGAATGCATCGCCGTTGATATGCATTGTCGATATTAAGATTATCTAATAGAAAGTTACTATTTAGTACATATATCAAGTGCACGATGTAAACCAGGCCATATTATATGTTCCAGCAGGATTGCGAGAAAAATATTACCGGATTTGTTACTGTTACTGAATTCTTTGCGAAAAAATATTTGCTCTTTGAAAATAATTGATTGTATCTTTTAAACATTTTCATTATTGCATGAAAACTTTAATGTTAAAACTATACCTTCAACCCCTCGGTTGTGAAACCTTGATTGCCGCACATGTGACATTGCAACAGGTTGGCGCATTCCGATATCCTTGTCCTATCCATGCCAGAAGAAATAAACGAGTCCGGCTGTATTGTATTTTGAAAACTCTTTCTGCAAGTATCAATCACATGCTTAATAATCACTCGATATATAACGCAGAACTGTTAAATATTTGCAGCTTTTGATATATTTTCGCAATTGATATAAATGATAAGACAATGAGTGCCAACGAAAATCTACCGAAAATTGCAAATTTCGACAATATGGCGAAACTGAGGGAACTTACGTGAACGGCAGAGTGCTTCTCTCGCTTTCGCATGACAAAGCGTCATTCTCTTGCGGCGCTTTCTCCTGTCCGTTTACATTATGCATCTCTGATCCATTTGTGGTGTCCGCCTTCGCAATGACTTTGGAGTATCTCGGACATACTTGTGAGAGCTTTACCAATTCTGAGCAATTTTCCTTTGAATTAATGATCATTAGATGAGTGTTTCTTGTGATCAAAGATGCATCCATATCGCTGGCAGTGGTAATTGGTGCAGCTCGTTGCTCCTCTGCTTGCCCGCAATTTTCTCCCACAGATGTTGGCAAAATACTAGACATGCTCGTAGAGTTACTTACACTCAAACCGATATCGATATCGTTGTCCGCCTGAAAAATCAATTGCAAGTTACTTTAGTCTACGATAAGTATAATAAGTCTTCAGCCTTACACTCTAAACCCAAAATTGTGACGTAATTTTCGACTACAAACGTTTTCTACTGCTGCCTGAAGTCATAATCGTTAAGCTCTAAGCAAACCCGCTTTAACAATTGGAACCCAGGTTCCAATTGTTAAAGCAACACGGAAAACGCCTTTTGTCAGAAATTATTAGCCTTAGAGCATAAGGTTTACTATACTTATTATAAATTCTAATTTATGGTTTCAAGATATGAACCAAGCGTCGATAATGCACGTTAACGCGTTCTAAAATTGCATCGCGCATAGAAAACACTCAGAAAACGTCTTTACCTGTAGTGCGATTTGACTCATGTCAAACGAGTCGAATTGCGACGTGAATATCGCGTTGTTAGATGATTCCAGGCCCTTGTTGTGCTCGTATATTATATTAAGTACCGGCTGCTCTCTCGAACTGTCGAGAGAATTCGCGTTCGTCTCCTCCATCTGCCTCGGAAGATTGTTCGTCAGCCCGAGGTTCACGCCGATATTGAACAGTTGTTGGTTCAAAGTCTCCTCGATCTCTCGTATACTTTCCTGCAAGATTCCCCGAACGTCGTTCCTTCATCGCTATTCACATGTCCATGCTTACGTAGATAAAATATATTTTAATAAAATAAATGTTGAAATTACGTACCGGTGTGAGCGTTTGATCCCCTGAATAATGAGGTAACGCGATAGTACCAGTTTCATCGGCGTGCAGAGTTTGCGACGTTCCTAAATTAGTCGTGTCGACGGACATATTTTCTGCAATACGCGATCGTATATAAATATATGGTATATATTTATTTCACACACACACACACACACACACACACACACACA
This sequence comes from Odontomachus brunneus, assembly GCF_010583005.1. Lineage (NCBI taxonomy): Eukaryota > Metazoa > Arthropoda > Insecta > Hymenoptera > Formicidae > Odontomachus > Odontomachus brunneus. The sequence continues at coordinate 514,621 of NW_022639546.1, forward strand.
CACACACACACACACACACACACACACAAAATATTCAATATAAAATTTACATTAACTTTTCTATATATCATATCACTTGTCTTTTCTCGCTGTAATTTTACACTTATCATATTTTTAAGGAAACGTACGACTTGTGATAGACGACGTTGCGCTGTCCGTCAGCAAGAACGACTTCTCCTTCTCCGCACTAATATTTTGAAACTGATCGGAGAAAGCCTGCGTGAAATCCGGTGCCATTTGCGGTTGAAATGACACTTCCATGTCCTCGGTGAGAGTGATGCTTTCCGGTAATGCTGGAATGGTACTTTTATCCTGGTTCAAGGGCTGCTGTGCGTTCTGTTCTTGCGTCTTCTGTTCATCCAATTGCTACACGTGCCCATAAATTTAAGTATTCTTTATCCATTTACAGTGACGTATCCTAAAGATTATATATGTACTGACCTTTTGCGCCAACTCATGCTTATGTATTTTCATGTGCTTCCGACAATTGACGTATGTCTTGAACGTTTTTTGACAATACGGGCACATGAACGGCCTTTTGTTACTATGCGTAACCAAATGCCTTTTCATGCTGCTCTGGGTGGAGAACTTCGTATTACACACCGAGCAACTGAACGGCCTCAAATCGTCGTGTGTATGCAAGTGAGATTTGAGAACGCTATTAGATGTAAACCTCCTGAAAAGAACAAAATAATAAGGATTCAAGAGGCATAAGTAGATAATATTCATACTGAATAATAAATGTTAATAAATATGGTACTATCTATCCTGTGAGTGTCTTGAATCCTCTTTTTAACACTTTGTATATATAAATAAATAAGAAACACGAACTTGATCAATCTGATTCTAAACGATGGAGATATTGAACGAGATAACGAACGATATCTTACCTGTCGCATTTGGCACATTTATACGGTCGTTCGCCCGTGTGCCTGCGATGATGCTGCTTCAAATGACTGATCTTTCTAAACGCCGCGTGACACACCCAGCACTTGTGCGGCCGCGCCACGCTGTTGCCGTCGTACACTTGTTTTTGCTTCGATTGCACTTGCACTACGCTGATTTTATTGTCGGCGTCGCTGATAACGAGCGGCTCCTGTAGGATCACTTGCGGCACTAGGCTCTCCGCCTCAGGCGATATCTTGGACTTTTCCAGCGCGTGACTCCTCATATGAGTCTTCAGCATGGTGCTGGCGCTGAACGACTTGTCGCATACGTTACACTTGTGTGGTTTTGTATGTAATCTGAAAGAAACGCAAGATTTTACTTCAACTTCACACAAGTTGAAATTTTATTTTCTAATTACATAAAACTAACTGGCTTAACAATTGATTTTGAAACTTTCTGATTTTTCATTTACAACTTTTTAGATTATATTTGTATGATCTTTTCTCACTAGTATAATTTTAAATATTAATACTCCATTGCTCTCATATGAGGCGAACGTTCAGTTGAAATTTTAATTTTTACTATTTTCTGCGTTTCTACCACGACGCCATGTGTGGAAAACATGAAACTCACTTCGTGTGAGCAGTAAGACTACTGTGGCACGCAAACGTTTTGTCGCAGGAGTCGCAGGCGTACTTCTTCACCCCGGTGTGAGTCCTCTCGTGCGCGATCATCGTCGACTTGAGCGCGAAGGAACGCACACAATACATGCACTGAGAAAATAATACTCTTTATTAATGGATGATCAATCATCGCGATCCATAACTTCGGATATTCTTGGAAGTACCTTGAAGGGCTTCTCCTGCGTGTGAACGCGCAGATGGCGTATCAAGTCCGACGGCTTCTTAAATTCTTTCATACAGAAGGAGCACGCGTACCACCGTACGTTCCCTACGCAGTGTTGCTTTATGGTAAGATACTTTCTGTGAACGTAAAAACATAGATGCTTGTTACATTAAATAGATTTCAGAATCGCATTTGTTTCGACTCGCTGAAGTTTTTTACACATCTCCAAAATTGTCCACATGTTTTCCTCGTAACATATTATCTTTCCACACAGAATGATCTTACCTCATAGCACCACCAGCAGCTTTATCCAATAATGTGACATATGTCGTACGGGAATCCATTTTCTTCGGCTCTGTGGTTTCTGCAATCGAAAGCATATTAAATATTTATCTTATCACTCAGAAAGAGTGATAATATTAAAAAAAAGAGCGACATTTAAATGTTACATGATTAATTTACATGATTATCTTTAAATACAACATGTATCTCATACAACGAGCAGCATAATCGCGGAATTACCTTTCGAAGTGACTTCATTTTTGTTCGGCAGACCGCTGTTCTTTAACGCCTGTTGCAGAATATCGTTTTGCCCCACGTTCAGCGTTCCAGTAGCCGTGGAAACCGCGGTGTTATTCACGGCGGATTCCAGAGACGCCAATTGCGATATCACGCTGTCTACCGTCGCACGCATATCAGCTTCGGACGAGATACTGGAATTAGCTTCCGAGGACTTGGCAGTGGATTCCTAAATAAGTACAGCGGTTCTCGGGTTGCATTTACGTTTGAGAGTTCGCAGTGATTTGCATAACAATCATATAATTAGCGTACCTCCGAGGAATTAGAATGCACTCGCTTTATGTGCCCGTTGAGACTGCCGAGTTTCTTGAAGGCGCATGAACAATAAGAACACTCGTACATAGGCTCACCTTCTGGCGGATTATGCACTCGGAGTGTGTGTGCCTTTAGGTTTCCTAGAGAATTGAAAAATGGAAAAATAAGTCTCGGTGCTAACGGAGAAGCCTGAAGTACAAATAAGTACGATTGATAAGACGAGAGAAGAACAACTCTGGATAAATACAGCACGGCAGTACTTTGTACAGGCCTGAATTTTGGTGAACCGAATTCCCGAACCTTTTTGACTAAACTTAGCGTTGCAAAGATTGCAAGTGTGCGGACGAATGCCGTTGTGTTGCCACGCGTGGATCTGCAGCGAACTCTTTTGCGTGAACGCTCTGCTACAAACGGTACACTGCACAAGTAAAAGCGTGGATGAAGCGATCGTCACTCGATGCTACCCTATTCTACCGATATATAGGTCTCTCAAGTACAGAAATTATCGCACCTTGAAAGGCTTCTCTCCGGTGTGTACCCTGATATGACGCATCAGCTGACTCGGCTTTTGAAAGGATTTCAAGCATATAGTACATTTGTACATTGTTTTATGCTTCGTTCCTCTCTTGGTTTGCTTCACTATCTTCGTCTGTTGCTGCGAACAAATAAACGCGATAAGAACACCGCAGGAGCAAGGCATGATCTGTTTATTGGGCAGCACAATAGCATCCTCGTAGAAAAAAAGAAGAAAGTACGAAGAGAGAAATTTTTCTTACGGTCTTATGTAGAGCGAGAAAAACGAGATAAGTGGAATAAAGAGAGAGGTATCGTGCCAGTGTTATTGGTCCGCTTATCAAATGTGCGCCGTTTAATGAGCTCTTTCGACTTACTCTGTAATGTCCGCGGATATGCAGTCGATAGAGCGCCGGTTGCACGAATTGCTTGTTACATAATTTACACTTTCGCACATCCTCGCTCGCCCACTTCTCTCCATGAAGCTTCAAATGCGCGTCCAACTGAGCCTGAAGATACAAACAATTTGAATAGTTACAAATTAATCGAAGACGTTACTATGACAGTCGTTTGTTTGACAGTTGTTCTCTTAAATCCGTAAGTATGGTGAAAGATATAATAACAAATGAAAAAAAATGAATTGCACAATCAGAGCAAAGTGGACCAATTTTTGCTAATGACTTCTAAGTATCCTTGCGACTGTAAGGATTAATGTGGTTAGTGTACCTTGTAATACTGAGCGCTGATTCCAAGAGCTAGATGGAACACACGCGTGCAGATCAGGAGAAGCGCGTAATTCAGGCAGTCTACGGTGAACGACATATCGGAAGACAGCGCTGTGACTTGAATTATGTCGTGCAACATAAAGTAATGCGCGCCGGCGGGCAGTGTGTACTTATATGGCAGTGCTTGGAGCAAAAAGTAGGACGAACACGGGCATCGAACACAGTACGCGCCACCGAAAATATCGTGACTATTTGATCACTCGTATCTAAAATGCGCGTTCCTCGAAACTTGCAGGCGATAACGAGCGAATGAACACAGCGAGTCCAGCGCGAAATTTGATCACTTCTATCGTGTTCCGATAGTAGATCAGTGTTTCGCGAATGGATTTTGTCGGGCGACAATTCGAAGAATTTCGAAGACCGCCCTTGGAGTTTTCAGTCATCTCTTAGCGACAAGAAACACCGAGAGAACAAGAAACGGGACTAATTTGAGATCAGACGAGTACGATAAATTTCCGCGAGGAAGCTTCTACTCGTCCTTGCAGCTACTCGATCAATTAGCGTGCGCTAACAAGCTAAACGTGGCGCTTTATTAAACGGTCGCGGTCGTATCCACGTGCTTGCAACGCGTACGAAGGCGGACAACTGCAAAAACTCGAGTTTCACTCTCCCTTTCTCCTACCCCCTCTTTCTCATTGTCCTGTTCTTTTTTTTCTCTATCTTTCTTTCCTATTTTTTCTCTCTCTTCTCCCTCGAAAAATTTCGCTTCGAGGCATACAGCAGAAATATCTAATTATTAATTGTCTCTTTTGTTTTTTTTATCACGCTCTCTCCCTGCGCCTATATTCTCTGTCTTCCTTTACAAGATTTCATGTTCCAATGCATATGTGATGAAATTTTCATTCTCGCCCCTTCCCTCTTTCTCTCTTTTCGTTTCACTCTCCCTCTCTCTCGTTCCGCTCGCAGCATCCAGAGCAGGTACCGGCCACTTCGAGACGAATCCCGTGTGATTGCCGTTCCCTCTTAATTCCCGCGCGACGCCGCCACCGCGACTGGTATCGCGCGTCCGAAAGAGGACATTGCACTTTTTCCGGCACGCAGGCCGCTCGTGGTCCAGCAACAGCGGCAGCTTCCTCCCCGCACGCCGATTGATCTTTCCAAAGCTGCCTCTCGCTCTTCCTCGCGGCTCCTTCTACTCCTCTCTCTTCCGCCTACGAGCCGTATTCTTCCTCTTCCGTTTGACCTCCCTGCGCGACCTCCCGTCTCCTCGTCTCTTCCTCCTCCTCTTCCTCCTTTTTCTTCTTCTTCCTGTTCCTCCACGTGCGTTTCTCTTTTTCGAGATCCGTTTTCCTTTTCTCGTGTTTCCTCCGCGACAATGAGATTTCGCTTCACCAACGAGCAATCCACCGCTCGCATCTCGGATACTTCAAATGTCTGCAACAGCGAATGTCGCGAGTTGAGCCGCGAACATCGCTTCCTCTGGCGATCTGTACAAGTAAATTCGGGACGGCATAACTCAAAACAGTTCATGAAGTTTTATGACCGGTGAGAATCTCGAGAATGATTTTGGAATGACCGAGATCTCGAGAAAAATTCCGTCAGTCAACGAAGCACAATGATCTCGCCACAATGATCACACTTTACATATTTGCGATACGAGATGTAAATACAACAATTGAACAATCGTTGATCTCATGAGTCTCTCGATATTGTGTTGGGGATTAACGGCAATATTGTTCTCTCCTTCGACCCTAGATTTGATCTTATACGCCGGCAGCATATAAACGACTGTGCAAGCCGTAGATCAGATCAGCATATATTTACTTCTTTACGGCGAGCTGTAGCGGACTACGGCGAGCGGAGCATCTAATCACGTCGGACGTAGCGATTCAGGAAACGACCTCCGATACACCGCCCACCCTCGGGGACAACACGAGCGCATCCTTGCCGGATCGCCAGTCATTCGAAGCGACGTTCTCCTGCTTGTCACTATTCGCCGCCAACGTTTTCGGAGGCTTCCTTGTATAAGGAAGAAATTGGCACCACTATGAGTTGACTGATTTAGAGGCCAGGATCAACTCGGCGAGAAGCTTCAATGAAGCTGTCCGCGAGAACACATTACGGCGTCGGGAGGGCCTCGCTGAGCGGAAGAATCGCGCGGACGGAGGAGGCAATACCGTGGAGGTTGAAATTCGTCGGATACTCTTGGCAACGAGGCCGACCAGGAGCGCGAGTCATTGTGGCAGCAGTACGCGAACAATTGGCGGCGTGTCAGATGTCAAGCGGCGGACTCGCGCCGGTCATGCAAACGCGAGCAACGCGAACGGCTCGAGAACGGCCAGGCGAGAGGAACGGCGGTCTGTTCTCTTCTCACGGAACGTGCTTCCCAAAATACAACCTCATGGAGAGAGGTCATCGATTTCCCCGTATCAAATCGCCGCCGTTCTCGCCGCGGACCTCGCGCCGAACACGTCTCTCGCTCGCGGAACTCGCGCTGCTCTTTCTGCTCCTTGTCCGTCGTCGTGGTTGCGCCGTGGTTCGATTATTATTGCTACATACGTAAACACGCACCCCTCGCCTAAAGATCGTTTTTCAAGCCGAGCGTCTCTACTTCACGGAAAAAGAAGGATGGTATTCCCTACGTATTAGGAGCCGGCGTAACGCAGCATCCGTCAAATGATGTCTCTCGCATTTCGACGCGAATCGCTCGAATATATCTTCACGGATGAGAGCGAATCTCCCGTCGAAGAGTGAAGAATCAAACGATTTTCAGGGTTAACGCTATTAATAATAGTCTAGTTATCGGGCCGACCGCATCCTCGCTCTTCCCGGTAAAGTTCAACGGTTCGGCTTTATCAACGGCGTAACGGCACATTATCGGCACATTTCTTTCGCCCCATGTTCCTTTCTTCCTGTCGTTTCTTCTGCCTTCCTTCGTTCACTCCGCGTCTTCTCTCTCTCTCTTTCTCTCACTCCTCCTCTCTCTCTCTCTTTCTCTCACTCCTCCTCTCTCTCTCTCTCTCTCTCTCTCTCTCTCTCTCTCTCTCTCTCTCTCTC
>NW_022639546.1:522314-529180 GCF_010583005.1 Odontomachus brunneus
TCTCTCTCTCTCTCTCTCTCTCTCTCTCTCTCTCTCTCTCTCTCTCTCTTCAGTGGAGTCGAGCACCAGCCGCACCTAAGCAACAAATGCACCACCGCGATCACTTATGCTGAATGTTTTACGAAATACATAAAATATTGAAGAACTTTGCTCACTCTTTCTCACTTTCCAAGTGTCGAGTCGCGCGCGAGAAGGGAAATGGAAACACCATCTGCGCGATCTTCACCGCGAGCGTTCGACATTCGAGGAAAAGAGAAACGAGACCTCCTCGAAGACCTTTCAAGTCCGGCGCCAGAAAAAATACACAAATCCGTGACTGAGCGTGTAAAAACCATGCCGAATGTGCCGTGCCGAACGTTACATTCTGGGGAAAAAGAATCTTTTCTCGACGACTTTGATCGCAACGACACTTCCTGGGCAGACAAAATGCAGCGGTGATTATCAATCGGCGGGACACGTAAAAAAAAAACGATTTACTTCGATCGTGGAGATCGCGCGAGGGATAGCACTTCCAGCGTCGCTGCGATTCTTCTACTTCCTGGGCGGCAAACTCTTCTCCATTGGTGATCTCTCTTCTTCCAGCGGCGTGCAAAGAACGACGGTGATGAGAGAAGCAGCGAACATCAGTAGAGCGATTCCTTAGGCGCAGTGAGAATGTTTCAATTAACAACACGTCGGTCTTTGCACTTGGCGCTCGACATGGAAGAAATCGAATACAAAGTATAAGCGCAGAACTTGGCGAATAAACAAACATAAGCGCTCGCGACGTAACAGCGACAGCGGGAGCGATGCCCTTCGATCCCGATTACATCGCGCATCTCGTCCAAGGGAAACAACGACGAGATGACAAACGCGAGCACGTGCACGCTTCACGAATACTCGCTGCCCACTGACGAAGCGACTGTAAATGTCGCTTACGTCGTCGTCGGGATCGTCATATTCGTCGTCATCGTTATCGGCTCTCTTTCTATCTCTCTTCCCACGAGTTAGCACTCTCAGACACTCTCAGATTCCATTGCGAACTATCAGGCTAGATCGAGCTACGACCGATCTTCAACAGGTCTGCGAAATCTGATTATTCTTTAAATTTCTTGTTGCATGCGATAATGCCTCCGTGTTTTGCATCGCGTCTTTCAAGTTTTCTATAGGCTCTGCCTTAACTTTACCCTTCTTCAAATAATTATTCAGAATACAATAATTATTTGTCCAATATATCTGTGACTGTAAATGAAGCGAGTCGTTTCCTTCTTCAGTCTTCATTCGCTTCAGTTGATTCTTCGAGGTTTGCACATAATTATATCGGTATTAATAGTTATTACTTTGAGAACTTTTCAAATAAGACACTCAGATTTGAATTCAGAATTAGACGCGAGAATTTTTCAGTTGAATCGTAGTTACAGGTATAAATATCACACATAGTTCAATAAAAAAATTTAGATCAAATTTAAAATTGAAGTCTGAGGATCTCATATGAAGCAAGTTTTTTTCAGGTAACAACTATTTATACGGGCCTTAGATCCGTATTAATAGTCATTACTTGAAAACCTCAAATTAAATATTCAGATTTGAGTTCAGAGTTGGATGAAAGTTTTTCAGTTGAATCTCTATTACATAAGACATAATAAGTCATATATATCACATAATTTAACTGAAAAACTCAAGTCTAATTCCGAATAAGAATCTGAGTATCTTACATGAGACAAACTTCAAGTAACGACTATTAATACAGGCCAAAATCAGATAAGAATTTCTCAGAGTTGAATCACGATTGCAGATATCAATGTCATATACATCACGATGTGAAAAACTTGGATCTGATTCCGAGTAAGAATCAAAACATCTCACAGCGAGAGATAAGTTTCAGACGATAACTATTAATACAGGCCATAATGTTCGAATGTCGTTATTGATGCTCCCGATCCCTCTGCTTCTTCTCCTGTTTAAAAACAGACTATCGTACAGTTCAAATACCAACGACGGAAACGAATAACACGCGATGCGGCGCGTTTCCTAGACTCCGTTCTACATTTCGTCGTTGCACGTGCGTGTATGCGTGCGTGCGTGTCGCAATGCGCGTGCACGCGGGCGTACAGCCGGCGACCACTAAACGCGAGAGCAATCGACGAGAGATCTGTGTGAGATCATGCGATTCGGTTGCGTAATTCATGCGCGCATTATACGGACCGCCGCCTACTCGCGTCGTTTTACGGCCCACGTCTCCTTATCACGGTCACTCGACGAGCGACGATCATCAACGGGCGATCTCAATTAATCGTCATTGTCCCCGTAAACTCGGAAAATCGTCCCGACCGCTTGGGTGCGCTCCTCGACAATTTTCGCGCGTGTCTTCGACGCTCCTCCTCTCCTCGAAGAAATTCGTCTTCGGATGCTGTGATCGATAGCACTCGCGCCGCTATCGCCAGCATGACTCATTCATTTTATTCCTATCGAAATGTTACTAATAGCATACTTCATCGCACAGACACATTCCCGAGTGCGAACACGTAGCAGAGACGAGACTGTTTGATGTCAATGACGAACGCGCTAAGTTAGCAAAGCCGTGCTTCACTGGCATACTTCGTCAACGCTATGAGATAATACCCTCTTAGTCTCTGAGAAGATTCCAGAGAATTATTAAATCATCTCCTGTATTTGTCCGGCTGCAGTTCGTTACGAGGTTGGCCTCGTAACAGTGGGAATCTGCTATCTTTCTCTACGATCGCTCGATTTTGGCTAGCGGCCGGCCGAGTATAGATAAGTCGTTGCGGGTCACAGGCGTCGACCTTCGGAGTGTGATCATCGTTTATCCTCTTCTGCGTCGACGACACACGAGAATGTACTCATCCGATAACGTCGAGTCTTCAGAATTGAGCGTTCTTATCCGTCGCCTTATGTTGAATCGTTATCCGTTCATACTATTGGATTTGTTTATGTTAAACCTTATTCGCAGATAATAAACAGATCCTGTTAGTCACCTAACACAAGTTGCAACGCTGCAAAACGATGACAAATGTTTCCCTTTCCTGTTAAAGAGTAGCTTAGCGAGGGTTTGCAAATGTCAAGCAGACGATCGGGATTTATGCGTGATGATTAATCGATATTCAAGAGAGTGATCAATACAAAGTCAAGCACTTGGAATGATACATAATGAATGAACGAACGAATGCAACGGTGAACATCCGACATCTTAACAGCCGCAAGGTAATAATTACATGTACTATATCTGCAAAGAGATGAATGTTATCGGTAAGCGGGTCTGCGCGATCAGCAGAAATGCGCCGGCAGGACACAGCATCGATAAGGCAATGTTATGTGGCGCGGGAGCTTTTATGAGCTTTATACGGGGTGTCCGAAGACCACTGTACAATGCTTGAATGATACGCGAAGTATTTTTGGAACAGTCTATACAGGGTGTTCCTTAAGTACATGTCCAAAAAATGCAGGAGGCGATTCCTCACATTAAAATAAGAGAAAAATTCATATAAACATGTGTTCTAAAATGCTTTCCAAGATATATCAGCTAAGAGGTGACTGAAAAAAGCATTTTTTGCGAATAAAAAAACAACTGTGAAACATAAAAATTTTTAATTTTTTAAAAAGAAATAATATTTTATTTAGTTTTTGCATTGCCTGCATTTTTTTTTGCAATATGTATTTAAGAAACACCCGCATAATTCCGCAGAATTCCTTTCTTTCAGATAGTTTGAAGGATAATTGCGTAGAAACAAGGCCGATTTGTCCAACCTTTTAGTATGCTTATAACTAAGTTATATGTTTTTTGTTTTTTTCAAATTAAACAAAGATAAACATATGATTTAACTGTTAATTAGCTATTAATTAGCTTGCCAAGAGATCGGAAAATCGGTTCTAAATTCCTGATTATAGTTTTAATTCGAAATCAAATATCGCTCAGAAGTGGAAGTAAAAGGATTAGACTCACCTTCGTTGAGAAGGCATCCTCACATTCTGTGCAGAAGAGATTCTCCTCCTTCTCGTGCATCAACATGTGGGACTTAAGACTCGCCATGCGGGCGTATTTCCTACCGCATTCGGGACATTTCGGGTCGCCGGTATTATGCGTTGCCATATGAAGCGTGAAATTCGTCTGCAATGATACCATTGTGCGGAGTTACTAGACTGAATCCGATCCACTGCGTCTAAGATCAAGAGGCAGTATAACTACTATCCTACTCCGATTCTATAAAACTGACCGGAGGATGATTGTATAAGTTGTTCTCGCATATTTTGTTAATTGCAATATATGTTACACAATATATATTAACTAAAATTAAAATGTATGATGTGGTATTGAGTAATCGTATTTAACATCTTCTCCTCTATAAATGCCAAGTTTGTCGTCAATGTTCTTCTTGTAATAAATATATACGTTTTTATCCTTTAAAATCCGTTTTTTTTAAATTGCTGTTCTTAAAATTTTCAACTATATCGATAGAAAATATATCAAAGAGACTTACCGGGATATTAAATGATGCTGGACATTTTGGACATCTGTGTGGTTTTTCCTCAGCATGATTTTCCATATGTCTGCGGTACAACGTCTGCTTAGTAAATTCTTGTCTGCATATATCACACTTCAGAGGCTGCGTATTCTACAACAAAGGTAATAACATACAACTCTTAGTTGAAAATTCCTCAGATGGAAATATTTCTGGTGTTAATATGTTCGCGATGTTACCCCAGTTTTTCTTGGTCTCCCGAGTGATTTTTTAAAAATATCTTGTGCCATAGAAACAGGGACAGATTCGTCTTTAGCATAAATGTCGATTGCCGTTTGTTCACGTTCGCCTGATAATATACTACTATCCCCGGCTGATAGAAAAGATTCCGTGACAGCACACTCATTCGCATCCTGAAGTTTCATTTGCTCAATAATTACAGACGCATTATCAAATTGCTGCATTGGCAGTATATTGGTTTGTTGTACCCCAGTGCCTTGCACACCTTCAAAGTTCAACTGGAAAATAGACTGTAACATAAATATTTATACATTTAATAAATAAGTTGCACTTCTTGCTATTTTATGATCTAAAAAGATCCTATTAAATACATACAGGATGCAAAATGAAATTGCCATCCATAGTCTTGATTAATGTCGAAGACATCATGTTATTTTGTGGCATCAGCGCTATAGGAGCTGTTATGATTTCCAAAGTGCCATCTTCACGTTCTACAAACAGATTATATTTTCAATAGATCATAGAATGAAATATATTATTATCATATATATTATTATATATATCACATACAGTTTGCATGTGTGTATTTAATTATTTAAAACTCCAATTATATCTTCATATATATATTACTAGTGTACATATAAAATGAATTTCCAATATATACTGGAACTTTTAATTTTTATATACATACAGAAAAATATATATAGAATATTTATTATAATTATTTATTTCATATGTATTATTAGCTTTATATATATATATATATATATATATATATATATATATATATATATATATATATATATATATGTGTGTGTGTGTGTGTAAATTATCTATATTGCTTTCTGTAACATAACATCACAATTTTATTGTCTTACCAGCCATTGCTAAAAGAGTATGGCCATCATCTGTACTTATAAAACCAATCAGTGGTACTGTATCACCGGTGTCAGCAGACTCCATGATTACATTCTGCTCTGCCAACATGTTGACAGACATACTCTTGACCGAATGATAAAAAGTCGCTATGTATACAATAGTATTCTTCACACAAAAATAAATATTCCAGCTACTCCTTCATGTAACTTATTACTCACTGCTGTTTGTAGCACACTTGACAGCTGTATTTCCTATAATATAACTGATTGCAGTATTACAGAATTAATTATATATTAATATCTGATACAATTCTAACCTATTCGCCATATATCTTGATTTATGAACGCAAATGCAGTACAAACACTGAAATCTTATTAAACATACCTTATGCATATAGTAACGAGGAAAATGCTGTATAGATAAGACTGAGTATTACAAGATTCCTCCTGCAAGCTAAAATTCGGTATTCGCTCCAAAGATCCTTATCTGCTTCGTATAACGCGATCGCTCCATATGTCGTTTTACCTCACTGCTCTCCTTCTTTCTCTTACCGGTCCATTGTTTCGGTGAAAACGTACATCATTTGAAGTCGATGTTTTGAGCTCGTCGCAGACGCGACACATCTCTCCTTTCCTGTGAATAAATCTTCGTTTGATCGCGCCGGCCCGATTATTCTTCTTCCTGTCAACCACTCTTGTCAACATGGGTCAACGTCACCGCTCGCCGCCACTGCTGTTCGCCATCGCACATTTACAAAGTAACGGGTATGATTAGTTATGCATGAATCGCAATTAGAATTTTATACAAAAATGTATAATGAAAATTATAATTTTGTAGTCGCAGAAAAATATGTCTTATATTTACAGTATGTTTGATAAGAGCGTGTACGGCAAAACTTTTCCTCGAAACCGTTAGAGGGGGGATATGAACGCGAGCCAATAGCGGGGCTCTTCTCCCAAGATGCTTTGTCTAGAAAGCCTTAGTTATCGTTTGACTTTCGTCACAAAAGTGCGTATTTCAACATGAGTGCCGCGTACGCATCACGTTACGAAGCTGTGTTTCTATCTTCGCATCCGAAAGGACCAAAAATGTCGCGCGGAGCAGCTGCTAAGTATATGAAGAAGTCTAAGGCGTTTGTGAGTAAGTGGGTGAAACGTTATTCCGAGGTCAAAAACGTTGATGACTTGCCGGATCGTCGCTCTGTGCAGAAAACGACGAAAAAGGAGGACAAAATGATTTTACGGATGTTTGAGAAGAATCCTTGTTTATCATTGCGTGGCAGGCAAGCGG
>NW_022639546.1:529190-564020 GCF_010583005.1 Odontomachus brunneus
AAATTTTTTTCAGGTGAAGCTTCGTTTTGGGCAAAGTCTTCTATCAGACGTGTCTGGTCTACCCAGGCCAAAGACTCATCGAGCGGACCGTTAAACATCCGGTAAAGGTGCACGTCTGGGGCTGTTTCTCAAAACAGGGATTTGGCACTTTACACATCTTTACACAAAATTTGGATGCTGCTAAAATGGTCCAAATATATGAGAGAGCTTTATTACCATCTGCCCAAAGGTGGTTTACGAGGAAAAATGAAAATTGGCTACTGCAAGAGGACAATGATCCGAAACATCGGAGTAGACTTTGTACTGCGTGGAAACAAGAAAATGACGTTGACGTACTGGATTGGCCTTCACAGTCGCCAGATGCAAATCCAATTGAAAATGTTTGGGCGCTTATAAAGTTTAAGCTCCGAGGAAAGAAAATATGGACCGTCAAGCAGTTAATTCGACAGATTCGATTTATATGGAGATCTTTGTCTGAAGATTATGCTGTAAAATTAGTAGAAAGTATGCCTCGGAGATGCCAGTCAATTATTGATAATGGAGGCGACTGGACAACTTATTAATAATAAAGCATCGCAGTCTATATCATGCATAATGTGTACAAATTTTTTCAATTTATGTATTATCCTAAGTTTTTGAGTTTTGCCGTACACGCTCTTATCAAACATACTGTACTTACGCTGATTATCGTATTGTATATTTGGAAATGGGGATCATTTCCGACTTCAATTCATCATTAATGCGGAGCCGGATGAGCAGTTCATTATTGGACAGTCTATTAATTAAATTAGTTAAAAGTAGCGATATCTACTTGCTATTTAACGTATGTTTATGTTCAAAATTCACATTTATGTAGAAATAATTAAATACAAGTTATACTATATTGAATATAAATTTGCAATGTTTACTAATTTATTAGTACGGGTCTAACAAAAAAGGTATAGCTGTAACGGGTCTAAAAAACATATTCCGCAAAAAGTGTAGTTTCAAAGTTTCCGTTACGAACCGCCACTGTTTTCAATCGAGGAACGAAATCGTAATACGTAATCCTCAACAACTCAACATCTTTATATTTTCAAGTAGTATAACAAGACGACAAGGTAGTGTTACGTCCCGGCGGGTTGCGGCCACGCTGCCGTGAAGAATAGCGCTCGAACCTCGTTCTGGATCGCGCGGCGGCGAGTTCGAATATTCGAATTACTTGTAATTGACCAATGGGCACTAGGGAGGAACACCGCACGTCGCGGTTTTGCTTAAAGCGTCTTCTACAATGGCAGTAGGAGTAGTAGTAAGAAATAAGCAGTAAGCAAATTGACCAATTCCATTCTTACGTTTCAAAAATAATCGATTGTGATTGGTCTATTTACTTACTGCTTATTTCTTACTATTACTCCTACTGCCATTGTAGAAGACGCTTAAGGGACGTCTACATTGGAAGTAAACAGTAAGAAGTAGGAAGTAAGAATAAGAAATTGACCAATCATAGTTAATTATTCTTCTCACATTCGACTGTGGTTGGTCAATTTCTTACTCTTACTTCCTACTTCTTGCTATTTACTTCCAATGTAGACGTCCCTTAAGGCATAGGAGGAAATGTGCTGTGTAAAGAGACGCTACATTGGAAGTAAGCAGTAAGAAGTAGAAAGTAAGAATAAGAAATTGACCAATTATAGTTGATTATTCTTCTCACATTCGACTGTGGTTGGTCAATTTCTTACTCTTACTTCCTACTTCTTGCTATTTACTTCCAATGTAGACGTCCCTTGACTGACTGCTACGCCGGTCACTACTCTACTGCTACTGAGCTTTTGTGATCGCGCCTTTAGGAGGAGGTCTGAATGATAGTGATGCCATCTGAGATGTCTTCCTTTTGAGAAAGAAAGGTTTCGTAGCTGGAGTGTCTCAGGTAAAGGATTATTTGGACAAAAATTATCACTGGCTGACAGCCAGTGGTCGGTCGGACGTGACAGTAGATAATTATTGGGAGCGGCGCACTTGGACACGGTGCATTTGGACACAGCCAATCACAGCACCGTGTGATTAGAGACATTTGTAGGGTCCCTTGGAACAGCGACTTGTGATTGGACTGTGTCCAATTGCCCCGTGTCCAACTGATATACACCCATAATTATTTATCTATTTGACATCTAAAAGTTATCTAAGGAGAGCAGAGTGTCGTAAAAACGTGGAGCGTCAAGAAGCTCAGTGATTTAAGCTAAGGATGGAGTCTCATGGCACGTATTTTCGCGTAATGGCTCTCGTAGACTAGCGCGATACGCAACGCGACACACAATATGCGACTAACGATATCCAATGAGCGTACTGATACTCCGGAAGAGCTGTACGCTAATTGGATATCGCGCGTCGCATATCGCATGTCGCGAGCCATAAGTGGGAACTCATCCCTATCTGCAAGCTTAAGTATATTGTAAATCAAGCCTAAAACTTAGTACAACTATTGTAGACTCGGTTTTAAGGATGTTTGTAGCCAAAACCTGACAGAGAACAACATCCAAATAGCGCAGTACATCAATACGTCTAAGCTTGCTACTTGTGAATCTAATTATTTCTCAATAAATCATAAAATTATTGATAGACATGCCGGGCACAGTAGAGCATCGCTCAGCTACATGGTTAATAAAAACTTTACGCAATATCGGCCGGGGAGTAAGTAAAGTATTTAATTACATAACCTTTTGTGCACTTAGATTTCTCTACTTATCGCGAATTGCATGATTTGTTTATCCTATAAACAATATCACAATATTACACAAGATTTTATTTGGTCATTTCATGTGATAAACATATTGAAGTGAAATTGGCTACATTTCTATAAATTTATAAAATAGTTTTAAACAACAAGTCGATAATGTGTGTTAAGTATTTATTTTCTTATTGCAGAGAAAAGTTGTGCTACCGCATAGATATGCTGATGAACAAGCTGAGCGTACTCAACCACCACCAAATGTACCAGGAGGTCCATATCATAAAACTTCTGAAATCTACTACTATACTCATGATGCTAGACGAGAAGTAAAACCACCATTAGTAATTAGCACAGCAAAAAAAATGCAGCAAATTAGTACAAAGTAAGTAGAATTACTTATAAAATTATTTTAAGATATTGAAATTTGCATTCTTATCCTTTAGTATTATTCTTGTTCTTTCTCAATTGTAAATATTTATCAGAATGATTTTTAAACAGTAAGTCTAACTAAAAACAAATACTTTGAAATATTTAGGCTACTATTATCATATATTTCTTTTATCTCTTAGAAGTGAACCCTCTGCAAAAACATTTGTAACTCCAGGAAAACTTTATAAATGGGATTAACACCAGAGTTAAATTAACAACAGTGGCTGTTATATTGCAAGTCGTTAGTGTAATATTGTTTAATGAAAAAACTGCTGTTTTAACCAATGTATGTAGAAAATAAATTAAACTATTTACTATAAATTGCCCACTTGTTCATCTTCTAAAATAATAGTCACACATAATATTACAAGAAAATATCACTAAGTCATCTTACGTTTTATAAAAAGAAACATCAACTTTTCTTTTTTTTAGAAAACATTCTGTGAGAAGAAAGGTTTTCAAATAAGCCACCTGCTTAAAGTAATTTAATTTAATCTTTAACCATTAACAGCGCATAAGTTAGTAAACAGGAATGTGTTCATATACAGATGTGCTGCATAAGGCAGGCACTTTGTATGTATATGTATATATAAGTAATTTCGTAGATAAATATAATACATTATTACATACATACAGAGCGAAACGCTTTCGTAAAATATACGTGGAGCTAAAAATAGTATTAACACCAACGCATTTGTACAGAGATTCACAGAGTGAAGCAGTATATTCGCTGCGATATCTAACAATGCGGTACCCGTACGCGTATCCAATCTACAACAATAATCGCAGCGTCTTTCGCATCACCAAATAACGATTACGAGGAAGAGGAGAGGAGAAGGCGGATGGACTGGTCATTAGGAAGGGAAAGTAGACTCTCCGGTAACAGTTTAATATGGGATTTGATTCTGATAATACTGTATCATGTCGTAAGTTTTCGTACGGAAATTGAGGTAGCTGTTACGTATTACATTGATCATGAAGATCGCCGCGTCCCGATCAGTAGCAGTCGGCACGAAACGACTGCGTAGAAGTTTAATGGTTTGCCCGCGGAAGCACGGCAATCCTGTGTCAAGCATCAGAGAGACGAGTGAAATAATTGCTTCTTGATACGGCCTATAAGATAGAACAGAACGAAGTTATCTCTTACAATATACAAGGTACAGCAACATGCTCCCTGCTGGTAACTTATGGATTTCTGAAATAAAAGCACTCACCTGACTGCGAGGAAAGCTTGCACACACAATTCCATGAACCAGCGAAACGGTGCGGCTTCCATCTTACCGCCCATTACAAGCACCATCTCGTCAGTCAGTTTGATGTCCGGCTCGAATCCCAGGTTACCACCGGGCGAGCTTTCAAACATGAAGCCGAAATCGATATGTATGATATGACCCTGCGTGTCAATCATGATATTTCCATTATGGCGATCCTTGATTTGTAGCAGGTAAGTAATAACACTGTACGCCGCCATAGACTTCACGAAGTTGCGGCGCACGTTCTGGAATTCTTTTGTCGTCTCGTCACCGTGTTGCGTGATGAAATACTGGTACATATCACTGTCGGTAGTACGGCCGAGCTGATCTCTTGATGTCGCGTGTGGTACACACTCTATCACGCCGCACTAGACAACACACGGATATAATTGAGTGACAATTCATTGACGGTATTCATTAGAAGGTGCTTATTAAAGATAAATGTCTCACCCCAGGTGCTGTGGCCACAACTCTATATGGAAACAGGAACAGATTTAGTCCGACCTTTTGGAAAACGTTCTTGAAAATGCTGATCACTTGCAGAGCTAGCATATCTTGTCTGACATCGTCGCCGACCTTAAAGATAGCAGCCTGCCAAGTCTGTTCGTCTGCTTCCCTCTTGCTTTCAACCTTTCCGTTGGTAGACACCGCTAGCGCGATATTCTCCAGTTCGTTTATGCCGTATCTTTGCACCTTGAAGCGTGCTAGGAAAGGCGCCTTAGCAGCGCTGAAGATATAAAATAGTGATACTTCATCATATAACCACTTATCAATAAGTAGTTACGTTGTTAAATTGTCCATTTAAGACACATACCTCTGCATGGGTGTACCGCTCTTGTAATCTATGTCGATGACCATTGCCTCAGGGTTCGACGGTAAATAACAACCGGGCTGTACTTTCACTCTCGCCAAAGCTTCCAAGCATGCAGCCTTGCGTTCCGGCCCTTTGGGATACGGTCGGATTTCACCTGAGATATTGGTGATCTTGTCAAAGAAATCGAATTCCCTATCGTAAAACTGTTTCGCCGGGCCGGACAGTGCATTCAGAATATTTTTCGACAATGAATCCAGAATGTCGTACAATAGGGGATCTCGGACTTGCTTCTCATCGTCCATGTACATATTTGTATGCATATTCCAGATCAGTTGATGCGCCACTACCTAAAAGAAAATTAGAAGAATTTAATATTCCATTCAGCTTTATTGTATCTTAAAAATCTTATTATATAACTGTAAAAATCTTATTATATAACTATACTATAAATCTTAACTTCACTTTAACTGTAAATCTTACTATACCTGCGACCGTTTAGCAATCTTCTTGATAAATTCAATGACGTAACCCATGGTATCGTGACGGACGGCTTGAACTAATTGAGGTATATAGAAGAGTACAGCGTCGGCGGGATAACTGTCCAACACTTGTACCGCATATTGCGCCGAGATAGGATGATGTGGGAATTGTCGTGAAAAGTATGCCAGCGCTTGAATCGGAGACACTCTTGCCCATATCAACATATAAACTAACTGAAATTTTAATTAATAATTTTACAAAAATTATGAATTAACGTCCTAACGTAAATTTGATCATCGTTCTAGCGCTAACTGATATACAAGTATTGTTATCTGACTGATGACGACGTCTTACTTCAGGTACATCGTTGAGTAGAGTATCCGTCGTGACGAGATACTGTAATGCTTCCGATACATGCATTACAGGCACGGGTTTAAGGCGCACCAAGCCGCAAATCTCCTTGATAATAACCTCGGAGTTCTTTAATCGCACTGGCAAGAATATCGCCAAGACAGGACTGATTTCCCACGCAAGTCGCGTGTACTCACGCCAACGGTCATTCATCGCTTTGGCGCGCCAGTCCGCGATACTTCCTTCCCCTTGCAGTGCGAGTTCTGGTCTACCGCCGGGATTACGCCAAACCTTAACGCGATTGCGACGATCAGAGATAGATTTTCCTCAGACGACGATAGGATAATTTTTCTATGCATATATAATTTATCAGATACTCACCAGTAACATCTCAATCTCAACCGCCAACAATTCGAGGATCAAATTTCTCTTCTTTATGTAATCTTTCACAAAAACACTGGCGTTTACGACCCGTTTGCTGCGATTGCTGCGTTTATCTAATGTATTACTGCTAGTCGACATCGGCATGGTGTTCATCCACACGTTGCTGGACGACTTGGAATACTCGTTCGGCGTCGGAGCTAATGAGCCAATCGTTTCACTAGGGACGATCATCGCCGTTGTACAACTTTGGGAAGTCACTATCTCAAACTCGTTATCCGCTCCTGTCATCATTAAGTACTTCTTGTCGCTATGCATCACCTATCAAAAATATAGAAGATAATTGGAACAGTTATGTGATGAATATAGTGAACAGATATTAGTATTGAGTGACTTTGTCATAAAAATACAAACGAATGACCATAAAATGTATAAATTAATTTTACACAAAAGTTCAACTTATGAAGCGATGCAGTCCACTTTACCTGCCAAAATCGTATCAGCGTAACTATATCCTCACCCAGCTGGTCGATCTCTTGAGTCGGCAACTGACGTTCCCGGCAGAAGTAATCCAAGCAATTGGAATACACGCGTTCTCGCAAGACATTCTTGCTCAACGTCCTATAAAAGCGTGTTCCGTTAATTTTGATCTTATTCATTGTTCTGGGTTATTTACGATAGAAAAACGAGACTTATTACCTCGGCAGAACGTCACCCTGCAGTAACACCAAGCCACATGAGAGCAGCTTGAAGCGCACGCCGACCGCGGCGACGTGTCGATTAATTCCAGGTTCCTCACCCGACGCGCCGACGGTCATGGGTAACGAACGGTGCAACAACATGGCGATCATATCGACAGTCTCCTGACAACAATACTTGGCTGTCTCTATGAGCTCCACAACGAACGTCACCCAGATGTCGTGCGGCTTTATGTGAGGCGGATTCGGGCCCAACTTGCAACCCTCGTAGACAGCGAGAGGGCTGACCTCCTCTTCGTTCGGGGCGAACAGACCCATTCGCTTATCGACGGTGTACTGCCAAGCGAGCAACATCTCCTGCAGGAAACGCAACTTCAAGTCAGGCCGTACGGTGAGGATCCACTGCCAGCACTCAACTGCCGTGGTCATGACCGCAGTCGTGAATAATTCTATTTGCGAACATGCCACCGTATGTAACAGTCGCCTATGTATCCCTGCAAGTACAAATAAAACATTAATGAGATCTGTGTAGTATGAAGCCTCAACAGTTCGGCAATTACATTTTCGTTGTGTAAGTAATCTTATTCAATTTCAACCAACCTTATTGATTTTTTGTTTCATCAATATTTTAAATTTATATTTCATTGCACAATAACGTCTCTCTAATTACAATGTAGATTGAGCAAACGAATCAATCTACCATATTCGATATAAAAGACAAAACTTAAGATTACTGTCTTGATAAAAATTCATACATACCAGGCATAGATATTAACAGAGCAGTAGCGCGCCAAAGAGCTCCACGATGAGCGGCATCGTTGCAATCCTGACAAGCGCGACGAACAGCCTCGATCAATCTGTCGACAACTTTGTCTCTGCTTTCTTCAAGCGACATCTCTGTCGTCGGTGACTCGGTACGCGCGAGAGCGAGCATGCCCGCTACTTCGCCAGCATGCCATGATCTTGTAGACATCATTGACAGAAGCCATGAGCTCGCGCCTTTAGGACCGCGTGGTCTTTTATCCAAAGAATTCGTCTGTAAAATACATTGCTGCATTAATTCAATCAACGAGTAGTTTTCATTGAATAAAAAAAGACCAAAAAAAAGATTATTAATAGATCTTAGAATTTAAAGCTGGGATATGTGTAATATACTTAAAAGTCGCTACATACGTTTGCTGGTGCCACTGTGGGAATTGCAGTGTCCACAAATTCGAGGACTGAATCGATGGCCAACGATAAGCCAGAGTGATGCCACATTCCAGAAGATGGTATTTGGTTGATGTATTCTTGTAAATGCGATCTAGTAGCTTGCGGCGCCCATTTCATAGCCTCCTGTACTATGCCTTTACATCTCGCAGTGAAATCCTTCACGATAATCTGCAATTAAAACGATGTGTTATCGTAGAACATATCTCTATTTTAAGGGGAAAACCCGAATGACAGCAGAAACGCTTCGAAAATAGACATTTGTCGGCCCTTATTCTGATTTCTCTTTTTTGAGGAATATAAAATATAACCAAACAATTCATACCTCTCTTGCTTCAATGGTATTCATTAGTTCAATGCTATACGGTGTGCTAGGTATCCTTAAACTGGGACTCTCCTCGTTCGGATCAAGTTGTAAAGAATACGATAAAATCTGCAACATGCAAATATATAAAAATTAGTTTGATAAACTATCAAAGAAGTGACATGCCAGGACAAGCACTCGATTAAATCGAGACACCGGGCGTATAAAGTATAAGATAAAATATAGTATAATATACTTGTAATAATACCTATAAGATAAAATAAGTATAATATACCTGTAATATATCCAACATACTCCAAAGAACTTTACAGTTCCACAACAGATGTGGGAAAGCGTCTACCAAACCACTGAGGTACTTGTCGGCCACTCGTCTAATCTGCTTGTGCACGTGATTGAAACGCACCAGCAGAAACTGCGCATGATTCTCGAGTTCCCGCTCGCGTTGTTCGTCCTTCGGTTTACGCTGCATCACATCCTTGAACTTCGCGAAGACCGAGTCCGCTACACAGCAAATGCATTGCCACATACCACTCTTATCTTTCTGAAGGTCCGTGTCACACAAGTACTCCATTATCGGCTGTAAACTGGGCTCAGGACTGTTAGCCACCCGCAATGTTTCTGACCAGTAGACGGACAACAGATAGGTGCACTGCGCAAATTGCAGCTTAGTCACGTAAGCTGATATATCGTTTGTACTGAAAGAACAAAAAAAATTTTAATAGATTTTATACAAAGTTGAAGTAAAATTATACATTTTGACACAGAAACACAACGTTGACGATTTTTCTCGTAATTAGAAAGTAAGATATATTTTATGTTCTGATTCTGATATATACAAAATATGTATGTAAGCGAATATAAGATGTCTTTTGGACAATTAGTATAGAGATTAATCGAAACTAAATATGAAAAACAATGCTCGTACCGGGTACTGATTTTTAATACTTGACTGCGCAGCTCCTGCAATTCATTCAAAGAGACACTGTCGTTGCGCACCGCTGACGTATACTGCAATTCTCGCATCTCAAGGCGAGCACTGGTCTGGGAGATGAGGTAGGGTGATTTGACGGCAATCTCTTTGACGCCTTCATACCATTCAGAAGGCCACAATCTCGACGGATGATCGGCAGCGAAACCCATTATAACGCAATACAACCAAAAATCCTTAAACAACTTCAAAAGTCGCTTTTGCGGATGTCTGATCGGCGGTAGACGTCGCACCAGTATGGC
The DNA here is from genome assembly GCF_010583005.1 of Odontomachus brunneus. Classification (NCBI taxonomy): domain Eukaryota; kingdom Metazoa; phylum Arthropoda; class Insecta; order Hymenoptera; family Formicidae; genus Odontomachus; species Odontomachus brunneus. The sequence continues at coordinate 539,068 of NW_022639546.1, forward strand.
GATGACGGGAATAAGTACTCCCAAATTTCCGGCACTGCTCGCTGCTTTCTATTCCACACACAAACGCATCGCACAAAATGATATTTCTTTCATAGTTACTTTCCGCGTTAGGTTTTAGACAGCAAAAGAGAGTTGCATCGTAAGGTGATCTTACCGTCGCAGCGATACTGTTTGGCATCTTATCGCTGGCGCGTTTACCCTCGAGTCCTAACTGCACGAACAATTCTAGAAGATGCAACAGCAAATCGTCTAGTTCAGACTCGCCTTGCAAATTCGCCGCTATGTTCGCCAACGCATTCGTAACTGCTTTGGAGACGTGACAATATTGCTTGCGGTCGTCATTTGCAGCGTATGTAGCCGTACTCGAACCCAACGACATGGAGAACATTTGCATTATCCCCTCATAAATCTGCGCAATAAAAAGCTTGTCAGCGATTGCGTGAAACATCGTGTAAGCGTTGTAAGCGACTCAGATATTACCGACCTTTGGCTCACATTTGGCGATGATCATGCAACCTAATTGATCTACTATGAGAAAGTCCAGGTCGCTGGGAGTACGGCAGAAGAGCTGCTGGAAAAATGGAAAGATCGTGCGCATAGTTTTCGGCGTGTTTTTCAGCGCAACAGCTACATGACCTAACATGATCACGATGTTCTTTGAAATAACTTCGCTGTTCGACTTCTCATCGCCCTCGCTGAAACCGACAGGAAATTTCAATTCACACACGCATGTAATGCTTTTCGTTGGAACATACCTGTCGCATATATCCGCGGTGAATAATCTGTTGGAGACACTTGCTACGAGCGCTGGCACGCAATCCGGATTCACCGAGTGTGCAGCTTCCAAGGCAATGCAGAGATTGCCAATAGCTGCGTCGCGAAGTTTCTCAAACGCTGTCTGCACCGATGACGTCGTCTGCTTCGTATCGCTGATTTCCTTTCCTTGAACTATTCAAATGCGTATACAGTTAGCACATGTGTGTTAAATGATCATTTTATAAATAATATTAAATAATATATGATACGTTTAAAAAAATGATGGAGTTTACCGAGTACTTTGAACTGATGCTCTTTCATGGTACGTTCGCTGTGCTGCTGATGTAATTTCAGAAGTATTGGCGACGGCACAACGAGAAAATCTCGCAGATAGTATATCGATGTGCTTGCTATGTTGGGAAACTTCTGCGCTAATTTTCCCAATCCCTCGAGACAAACCATGAGTAACGGCATGTGTGCAAGCACCAACTTGGGTCCATGATTGGAATTAATTTTCTCGACAAGACGTCCGCACAAACTGTCCGCACCTAAAAACCAATATATAAACAATTAACAGATGCAACAGATACGTAAGTATTCGAATATATAAATCGTAGTGTAGTGATGTTATAGGTTGTTATTTAAACACGACAATTATTTTTTTCGGATCTGTAAATTTATACAGATTAAACCATGAATGTATAATCCTTTGATCGATAAATAAACTTATGTCACGTTAAATAAATGTCTCATATAATAATTGTTATAAATTAAGGTGTAAAAAATATCAAAAAAATATCAATAAGAAAGATTTATATAACAATTATATACAACAATTATATTAATGTAATAATTATATAATTTCCAGGTTTCTTTAGAATAAAATATGTAAATCGTAAGATTAATAATAGAAGATTTAAGTTAGTAAAAGATTAATAATTACTATTGACAATGAGTTAAGTTAAAGTTTTAGATTAATAGTTTATTTGTTTTGTCAACCCTTAAAATCAATCAAACACATTGCAAGAATGAACGGTCAGCGATAAGCAAGGCAACATTTCTATTAGCAGTTACTGGAAATGAATAGGTTAACAAGAGAGCAACACACAGGTAAAAGTAACACACGGGAAAATCGGCATACCCTTGCCGATCAGCATTGAACTGATATCTGCAAACAGCGCAGACAAATCATATTCTCCGGATACTGGAAAAATAACGTGATAGCTTTACAACCTGTGCCTAAGCGCGGTCGATGAAAACATCAATTTTTCGTTAACCATGCACTTAGAGTTACGAGTACATTCGCGAAACTTCTCCACAATATACACATTATTACTCTTACAAAAGTACGATATCTATAATTTTAGTAGAAAATAGCTAGCGATTCTTTTCGTTTTCTTATTTTCTCGTCAATGAACAGATGGGCTCACCTGTTTCATCACCGATTGCCCAAACCAGCAGGTCAACGCACGCAGAGTTAGCCATGACGTTCACTTTGAAGCGATTCACGGTTCGGAAATTCGTATCGATGTCTTCGCGCTCGCTCGCGTCATGCTGCCGCGACTGCAGCTCTGTTTGACCCGACAGAAACAGACCCTTGACGAATTCCTGCACGTCCCTTGTGAACGGAGCCGGTAAGTCGCGTTGATTTTGCAGCAACTCGCGTAACAATGCCACCATCACCAAATTCATCGTCTCACTAAATGTACGATATGGAAAGATATGCACTTGACCAGAGCTGTAAACCTGCAATAATTACATTAGGATGATGAATTTTCAAGCAGAGAATAAATAACGGAACTAATTGATGCGACGAAACTTACTTGCTGCGCTTCTTCGTCTAAAAACGTCAGAATCTCCTTAGTGAGTAACTTTTTGGCTAAAGCTAACACACTCTGCAGGTGCACTACGGTAAATTGCATACCGGCTCTTCTCTCAGGACTCTCGTTACAGCGCATCTGCGGGAACTGATTGAAACTCGATCCATAGCGACTGAAGAAGTACGTCGTCGGATCGTACGGTACAGACAGGGAAGATTGCAACGACGGCCTCTTGCCGCAATGGTAGTCGTGGTTGTCGTAAACCGACAGCAGCTGGGACGTATTGTCGATACAAGAATTAAAATTGCCGCTCAGCGAACGCGGGATGATCGGCCTAAAGTTTGAAAAGCTGTGCTGCTTCTTGTCGGGCATTGAACGGCTCTCCGTATTGGTTGCTGGCGACGGAGTTTCCCGTCGTGGAAAGATACGACAAAGTAACGGTGGATCCGTACATGCGAAACGACCCATCGAGCGTGCCAATCCAATCAGTACTGGGACCAGACATTTGCATAATGATACTGAAAACAGATATAGTATTAGGAACAGATTGTAAGTCAAATATAAGCTGTGACAAACAGTTCAGAAAATTATTACTTGAGTGTCATTTTATTAAAAAAAAAATTGTAGTTTCTTATAGTTCTTATTATATATAAGAATGTTAACTGTAATGATATCCACTATATTTTTGTACTAGTTACACTGATTGGACAGAAAATAGTTTTAGATACAATTAATTTTTAAATCGCAATAAAATTCTCGAAAACGTTCTTTTTTTTAATCTATAGATCCCTTTCATTTTTTAAAATAAAATTATATCTTTTCCTTTTATCCACAGTTCTATATTATTATAAAAAGGATCAAAATATATGAACAATTACAAGATCATTTCTGTTGGTACTTACTCTTTGCCTGCAAACCTCTATTACTGTTCTGATCCTTGTATCCACGTATGAGATTGGTCAGAACTGCGAGTATCTCAACTTGTGTCGAGATGATCTCTTCTCGTGCTGGCTCGCACCTGGCTGCCACATCGCTTAATAGTGTATTTAAGCAGAAGCTGAAGCGCTCCGCAACTGGAACTCTCTCGGTAAGTGAACATCTCACCTCATCCCTCCAGACTGCTTTTGGAAGACCACGTAATAATCTCAATAGATAGGGCAAAATTCGATCTCTGTGTTGTAGGCCAGACTCCAGAAAATAAATCCCTAATGCAATAGTTGCATCCTGGCCTCTTTGGTCCAGACGGTACACACCCTGAGCTGAGTCTTGTGGACATAACTTGTACAATTTGACTACCTGCAATCAAATATGAAAAGTCATTAGTTTCATGTTGGTGAAAATTTTATATTAGCCTCATATATAGTCTAATTATATGTCAATCTCTTTTATAGTCATGTTACAACTGCAAGGAAAGAATAGAGTTCTAGAAAGTTTTATAATATATTGCAATATTTTGAAAATAACTTTTTTTCTTTATTATGCAAATTCAATATCACTGAATGTAAATTCTCAAATATTATATTTCTGCACTATAAGATACAAAACATGTAATTCCTGTTTTCCTAGATTCTCCTTCAAGCAGTTATGATGTAGTGAGTTGAGAATTCTTTATGTGACACTGGTGTTAATTAATATGTGTCAAGGATAATTATATAATCATACAATGATAAATCTGGAAGTGTCATAGTGCCCTTTGGATTATATCATAACATGACAGGTCAAGATAACAGCTGACGTTTCCTAGGTTTAATCCCAATACGCAAAATCAGCATCGATATAAAGTGACAACCGTCGAGGGATCGTCGAGAAAATAATGCTCAATTTGAAAGATCGTTCTGAAAAATGATAGCTTACTTTCTCCCATGGCGTAGGCTTGATAGCGGCTAGACATCTGGCCAATTGTTGGACAGCATTCGAGAAGAACAACTTCTCGTCCGCCATCATTTTTCCCCACTGACCGCTGCTACGTCATGTCACTCGCAATTGTTATCGATCGTTATCGTTGTCTGCTAAAATGTGTTCCTAAGTCACGAGAAAAATACCTAGCCTTGTACAGGCCACGGAGTGGTGTATGCATAAGAATATGCACTAAAAATTAACCAATCCTGGGCTAGATTTCAAAATCTTAGGCCGGTAATCATATCCGATCTTTATTTAAGATCATCTTAAGTACTGTCTTAAGATGTCATGAACCAATCACAGAGCCGTATTCGCATCTTAAGACATTATTTAGGGCCGATTGTTCCAACCTCTTGGTAAGTTTTACAGATAAATCATGTGTCTGTTTCTGTCCAATTTGAAGAAAAAAACGAAGACAGACGTATGATTTAATTGTCAGGTAGTTTACCAAGGGTGTATATCAGTTGGACACGGGGCAATTGGACACAGTCCAATCACAAGTCGCTGTTCCAAGGGACCCTACAAATGTCTCTAATCACACGGTGCTGTGATTGGCTGTGTCCAAATGCACCGTGTCCAAGTGCACCGCTCCCCTATTTTTAAGCTTTAATTTCCCGTTCGAATTTTTAAAATGCATTAATTTTTGACAAAGTTACGATTTTTTGAAAAAAAAATATTTTTCACGTTTTTATTTGTTTATATAAATAATTGTTTAAACAAATGAAAAAATCAGGAATATATCGATTGATCCTTAAAGTAGGATGGTTAATAAGGTAACATAAATTTTTTCAGATTTTTTAGAACACTTTAATGTACTTTTTTAAGCATCGGACACGAGATACACGTTTAAGATGCCAGAAAAGACGTTACACAGTAAGGGTTAATGGAGAATATACTTAATAGTAAGAAAAAATATTTACAGATTATAAAACCTATGAATGATATCTAGACATATTTTCCTACTTTTAGTTTTTAATAACAAACAATACTTTGTAGTTCTGCCTCATGGCTTTTCACCCATGATAAATAGTACTCTAATTTTTTTAAACATAGAAGTATAGTTTTCTTTGACAAAGTTACGTCAAGATTGAATTTTTGCACAAATTTTCTTGTAAATTCTTGATTGTTGGTTGTATCTTTAGGGGTTGAAATTTCTTTCTTGGCTGCTGTTAATAATCTATGCAATTCTGAAAGAGCTGCAGATGTGTAAACAGTTTTCACTTCAGGAGCTGGCCCTTGCAAGATGGAAGCTCCAGCTTCTCTTAACGCTGTTAATGTTTGATTATCTCGTGGTAACCAGTCAATCTACAAGTTTATTAGTAATTATAATATTAATATATATATATATTTACATATTTTGTTATGTGTAACATATGTTATTGTAAGCAACATAATATGTATAAACTTACGCTTGTAACATTTTCTATAATTGATTGAATTGCTGATTCTGCATCGTTAAACACCTTATTCTCCTTCATGTTCATACATATAGTTAAAAAGATATTGGCAGCATCGTCAGCACAATCAAGATAATCTCCATTGTAATAAAGAGCTACATATGCATAGGCATATATCACATTTATCATATTAAAATATACACAGGGAGATGCTTTCTAAAAACAAATAATAGTTTACTTAATAAAATTTCATCATTCTAAGGGCCAATTGTTCCAACTTCTTGGTAAGTTGCCTGACAGTTAAATCATGTCTATCTCTGTCCGATTTTAAAAAAACAAAAAGACATATGATACAACTGTCAGGTAGCTTACCAAGAAGTTGGAACAATCAGCCCTAAGTGCATTTACTCATTTGTATCATCAAACTTTACCTGAAGTTCATTAAATAATGATACATCTATTAGAACAGGATACTTCAAGTCACTATAAGCATTTGTAGTATCTTCGTCAATGGATTGAATTAATTTCTTTTTCACACATTGAGTCCACCATGGGGTCCACTTGGGCAATAATTTTTCTGCTTCTCCATTCTTCATAAGTGCTTCAAACTCTTGCCTCTCAGTATTAGATAAAGCTGACCACAGCTCATTAGGATCATCAAGATTAACATTCTGTAATCTGACTTCTAAATCAGGAAGCTGTAAAATATATCCAAGGATAAATATGTGTATACCCGATGATACATAATAAATATCATAAATGTGTATACTTGATACACAATAAATAATGCATTTTTAATTCTTAAAGATATCAGTCTTATTTACTTCCTGCTCATCGTCCGAATCTAAAGGAGAATCTTCATCAATATTCTCCCCTAAAATATCATCTTCCAAATCCTCCTCATATACTCTCTTAAGGATCTCTTCCATCTTCTGCCTAACAGCAGGATCATTTTCTTGAGATTTTAGCTCATCCTCGACACACTGTTTGTAAAAACTCTCAGAGCAATCTGTATGAGCATTTGATTTGTAACATTGGATTCCACAGTAGCCTATGCCACAACGTGGACAAGTATACAAACGCACATGTTTGTTACATCTAAAAATTTATTTTAATTAACAAATTTAAAACATACGTTGTTAAATAAGAAATAAATTCTAAGATTTGTAATATGAATATGCAATTTAAATATAGTAGTAGCAAAATTATACTTGAAATTTGAATGGAACATAACCTAAATCACACTTTACAGATTATAATTCAGTTAAATATATGCACAGAACTCTACTTACAATTCACAAATATTAATAGTTGAACTTGTGCTTGGACATTCCATCACTTTAAATGTCTTAATGATATCCTGTTGTGACAAAAAATACACAAACCTGTTTGTGACTGTTGTCACCTGTTGTGACAAGAAAATTTTAATCTCTATGTTTAAACTATTACGTCTTAAGTTTATGCTCTTTATAGTAGTATGAATTATTTTTAATTGCGTTGCAATTCGGTTATTATTAACAACCGAAGGCTTGCCTGAGTGTGTTTATTTTTCGAGGTTAAAATTACCACTTTTGAATCGAATGAACTGCTTAGGTTTGTTGCGTTGCCTGCAATTTCTACACTTTTACACCTAACGCCCGACTGAACCTCTCTTCGAAAAAAGAACTCTCATTGGATTTCATTCATCACGTTTGGTGTGCAACAGGCATTAAGTGCAAAAGTGTCAAAAGTCCAAGCAACGCGAACAAATCTCTTGTGAATAGTACTTTAGCTACTGCATCTCTCTCTCTCTCTAAGTGCAAATTCATGTAGCGAATAAATCGCTGCGATTGAAGGTCACGTGGTCATTCGCTATTCGCTAGCGAGTAATCGCTGTTCGCTGAAATTTTTTAGCTTTTAGCGAATATTCGCTAAGATAATGATCGAGTTTTTTAATTCATCGATGGATCTATCGATGAATTAAAAACTCGCTCAATCACTGTTGACATCTCAACAATATCGGGAGGGTCCCGATTGCCGACAGTACGATTGACCACAAATTGTAATGATTGGTACGATCTGATAATTAACTAGATAATTCTTATCATCGATTGGTTTGTGTGCAATCGTACTGTAGGTAATCGGGACGCTCCCAACACATCTATAAGTTCTCTAATATAATAATGCTTAAATATGTCTGCTCTAACTATAAATATTAAATTTTCAAATTGACTTGCAGATATGCGTATATAATTATGAAATCTTAAGTCTTCTAGAAGAAGTTTAGGTAGCACAGCATGAAAAAATCCATGCCCTTTTCTATCTTGGAAAATAGGTGCTACCCAATATTTCTTCCTCGAATATCTTTTTTTATCGCGGTTCAAATAAAATGTTTTATTACATCTGCCACATTCATTTAATATAGCACTTTCAAATTTATCCCTTCGATCACTTATTCGTTCTTACAGAATTCGCTTAAAAGTAAAAACTTCACTTCTTTGGAGGACTATAAAAATCACTTTGAGCAATTTATTACCAAAGATGAAAAGTTCTCAAGGGATGGAATCATAAGACTACCACAAAGATAATAAATGGTAGTAGGACAAAATGGTGCATATATATGTGGTTAAATATTTATACATATAGTTATTGCATATTTACGCAATAGTCTGGAATTTCAGTAAAAAAAAGCTTACAAGCTTTTGTTACAAATTTACAATTTTCACAAAGTAATTCCATCTTTGAATACATATATATATATATATATATATATATACACTGTGTAAAATTAAAGATGTTACAAGTTATTATGTTGATAGTTAAACAATCAAAATGTTCTTGAATTTATTTTAATAACTCTACATCTCAAAAAACTAACTTCATCAATTTTAATGTTACTTCCAATATTAAATGATTAATAGAAAACAAATATTTTATATTTTTCTTAATTTTAAAACCAATAACCTTTAACATTTTCAATTTTACACCTCGTGTATATATATACATACTCATCATACATATATACACATAAATATATTATATTAATTTACATATGCAAAATAATTGTAAGTGTAGAAAATATATCCTATGGTTGTTCAATTAGAGTGCCATTTTTTAATTTCTTATATTTAAATTCTGGTTCCGGTCGCTTACTGGTCCAAGCTTTTGTATCTAATTTACTTAATATATATTCTGGATCGACAGCAGCCTCCCGGAATTTCGATATTGCATCATCGTCTTCTACAAGTTCATGGCATCTTTTGTGCTTCTTAGATTTTTTTTCATTAGCTGTATGCACTTCTGTGATACATAGAAAATTTTTCGATGAACTTAAAAGCTTTATTCCTGATTTTTTGTTCCTCTTTTGTTGTTCTACGCAATCAGTAGACTTGTGCTGTTTTAAAATAATAACTCTGAAAAAAGTTATTTAGAAAATGATAAATGTTGAAGATATTTATCTTATTATCTTAGATTATTAAGATAAACCTTATCACATACTTATCTAACATTTCATCTAGCTTCTTGGCGACAAAATTCTGGAATGTAGTAGTCACATTAAAATTTGCAAACTGGTCCTCCTGTTTCAAGTTTGTTCTCAAGGACTTTGATTTATTGATTCCCTGTTCTTCTAAAACCATAAAAAAATAATTACTAATTATAAAATTAATATAGAGAAGACAACCAATACATATATATCTATATTTCATATTAATATTACATCTCACTCATATAAGTTTGAATGTTAACAAAATTTATTACATTTTAATAGGAATTGTAGACAAGCTACATATATTTACTGAGTTTCTTTTTGTATGAATATGTTTGAACCAAACTTAGATAAATAACATTTTAAAGATTATAGCTTTTGATTACTCAAATATCACAAAATAATTTTTCGTTTTACTTTCTTTGAAGCACTTAGGATTATATGTAAATTTAAAAAATAGTACAAAGTTGAATTTACTTACTAGAGAGAGATATTAATTGGGGTTTTTCTGTGTTATAAAGATTGTCACTTAAAAATTGTTGATCAACTGCTTCCTTAAGAGCATTCGTGGATATTTCGTCTTCCGAACTTGATGTATCCATTTGTTTATTGATTTTCTTATTGTTAATATTGATAACAGTATCTGCAATTAAAAAAATACTTAATACATATTCTGCAAATAGATTTTAACATCAGGACTAATTGAACTTTATTATATTTAGCCTAATCATTTTTATATAAATTATGTATAATGATTTGTCTATTACAACTACTTAAAATCATTATCATTATTTGGTATAAACAATATCATAACAACCTGTATTATTAGGTTTGTTCTTTTCAATTGAACTAGTGCTGCACTAGAACTGCACTGCTTCGGAATTGGAACTGGCGAGTACAGCAAAAGTTCATAGGTTCAGACATGCCAGATAGGATGGAAAAGAACGCCATAGTGCAGGAAATAACATGGCGCAACATATAATTTTAGATGCAAATAATTCTTCAGATGAAGAATTTACTGTACTTGCATTAATGTATGTATCTCAATTTCCCGTAGAACCTATCTGGGATATTGCCACATTCATTCCTTTTAATTTCTGCAATATTCATCTCTTCCATCTTCATAGATCTGTTCTTTTCACCTGAACTACTTGCACTGGTACAGTAACTTTTACCTTTGCACTGCACTGCACTGCTTGCACTAGCTCCAGACTCATGGCTCCTGCACACAGGACGCGGTAAAGGGACGTCTACATTGGAAGTAAGCAGTAAGAAGTAGAAAGTAAGAATAAGAAATTGACCAATCATAGTTGATTATTCTTCTCACATTCGACTGTGGTTGGTCAATTTCTTACTGCGGGACGCGGGCGGTACTATGACGCGTCGATTGTCTCGCGCTTGCGGCAAGATGTTGACGCTTGGATCTTTAATTTCGGTCGCGCGCCGAGATCCGTTACTCGAGGAGTAAATACGGCTTCGAATGCATAAAGGGACGTCTACATTGGAAGTAAATAGCAAGAAGTAGGAAGTAAGAGTAAGAAATTGACCAACCACAGTTGAATGTGAGAAGAATAATCAACTATGATTGGTCAATTTCTTATTTTTACTTCCTACTTCTTACTGTTTACTTCCAATGTAGACGTCCCTTTACGCGACAGCGAGCCGGGATGCGTCGGAGTTTGGTAGAGCGGTCGAGGGGAGCGGTGCACTTGGACACGGTGCATTTGGACACAGCCAATCACAGCACCATGTGATTAGAGACATTTGTAGGGTCCCTTGGAACAGCGACTTGTGATTGGACTGTGTCCAATTGCCCCGTGTCCAGCTGATATACACCCGCGGTCGAGCGCTGTAACGGTGTGCCACGGAGATTAGTTCTCCGGGGTGACAGCGCAGTTTCACGGATATCGACGCTCTGTATGAGACGGAGCAGTAACAACGATGTGGACTTTACGTGTCCGATAATCTATATCGCTGTCGACTTTACGAATTTGGCGAATCGACACAGATGTCGGCTCTAGGAATTCGACGAGTCGACGGAGCGGTAATCAGGATATAGACTTTACGAATCCAACAAGTCTACGCGGATGTCGACTCTACGAATCCAATAAGTCGACGGAGCGGTATCGAGGAATGTCGACTTTACGAATCCAATAAGTCGATGGAGCGGTACTCGAGGATGTAGACTTTACGAATCCAATAAGTCTACGCGGAGGTCGACTTTACGAATCCAATAAGTCGACGGGACGGTAGTCGAGGATGTAGACTTTACGAATCCAATAAGTCTACGCGGATGTCGACTTTACTAATCCAATAAGTCGACGGAGCGGTATCGAGGAATGTCGACTTTACGAATCCAATAAGTCGACGGAGTGGTAACGAGGACGGTCTAAGATGCGATGTTCTAGATAGCGGTGTTCGCGAGGAGCTGCTGCTGTCAGAGTCTTAGCTTTGCTCAGCGGAGTGCCTCGGAAGACTGCTCTCTTCTGAGGTTTTCGCGCTGTCTTTTATATTCATTTTAGTCTGATATAATGTTGTGATATTCGCGGTCGGTCGGCGGTGTTTACATCTGTTTGTCGCGGGTTTTGTTTTCGTAACGAGCCGTTTAGGATAGTCGGTTTAACGCTCGTGGTTCGTTCGTGGTTCGTTCGTTCTTTCTATCGTGGAAGGATCGTTACAATTTCAATCAGATGCTAAGAGCTCACTGAGCGCTCAGTGAGCAATTGTAGTACTGGATGCAGCCATTGGCCGCGTTCAGTAGAACAAGTGATCAGTAAGCGCTCAGTGAGCTCTTGCATCTGATTGGAGTATAGTTGGAGATCTAAAAGAATATGCCAAATCATATACAAGAGCTCCCTGAGCGCTTACTGATCACTTGTTCTACTGAACGCGGCCATTGACAGATGACATTTCAACGTATATTTAAAAACAAACTGTACGAAGATGGTTGGTTTGTGTTTAATGTTAATTGTTAATGTACGCGTTAATGTTTAACGTTATTTAAAAGATGGATAACTAAAACTAGTATTTTTAGCAGAAATCGAGCGTAAAAAACCATCTGCATCAATTTGATTACGTCAGCCGGCTCAATTGAGCCACACGAATTCAGTGAAGTTAATCTATTTCCGCGATTTACCCGCGATCTACTCAGAAAAAAATGAGAAAAGCGATCTATTTCTGAAGTGAATAGTGATGAGCGATAAAAAATTGATAGTCTACAATATCAAGCGCAAAAGATCATGAAGGCAATGCGACAAAACGCCAAAAAGCACTTTGAAAGCAGAGCCTTACCTGAGTAAGGTCATGTTTTCAATTTGGTGAGATTAGAAAAGTGTTGTTTTACAAACTTTTTCCAAAGAATAGAACGATCAATTTAAATGTGTATTGTGTGATCAACTGGATAAATTAAACGCAGTTATCCATGAGAAACGTCCAGAATTATTGAATCGCAAAAACGCTCTCTTTCACCACAATACCAAGCCATACATAACTTTGCGAATCTGGTAAAAATGACTGGAGTTGGGCTGGAATGTCTTACCATATCCTTCATATTCATCAGACCTTACCCCTTCAAATTATCACTTGTTTCCTTGAATGGACTTCCTTCACTTCTAAGAAAGCTATCAAACAACACTTGATAGTTTTTCACCGAGAAAATAGAATGTCCTTTGAATGAGGAATTATAAAACTGCCAGAGAGATGGCAAAAAATAGAGGATCACATAATGATCAATACATTATTGACTAATTATTGTATTCTATAAAACATCATCTTTCATTTGCAGATAAAAAACTGCACAAGAATTATTGGCCAACCCAATACATTTTTACAGATTTAATTAACATGTTGGAAATATATATAAAATATGTCAGAATTCGCGCGCCATTAACCATCCATATATTCTACCCGTATTTATGGCAAAAAATACGATTATTTCTTTTCCAGATTATCTATACCTAAAGTATTTGCATATTACCATGTAAACTTATAAATGCATTTATGTGTGTGGATTCCATACAATTTCAAATTCCTTATTTAATTTTTGTAAATCTCTGAAAAAGAAAGTGTATGTATTTTAGTTTTCACGCATACATTTCAATTTATATTAAGGTGAAAGATAACATAAAATGTTACCTATTATCTACAGATTCCATCAAATGAACTTTGTCCATTAATGCTATTACTAATCTTAAAGTTGACCATATCGTTCTTGACATATTTACTTCAGAAGCTACAGGTTTACCTTCTGTGTCTCTTCCTGAGGCTTGCTGATTTAAGGCTATCAGAAGATGTTCAGCTGCTTGTCTGTAACATAATTTTATTAATTATTAAATATGATTATTTTTATTCCAACATAAGAAATATAGAAATTCATACACTCACGCATGTGCTCCAAGATTAATGCAAGATATGCCGAGGTTGTAACGTGCTCTGATGAATCCAGGCGATAATTCTAAGGCACGTCGATACGCATCTATAGCTTCTGCCGATCGTTGCCCATTAGCCAGAGTAGCGCCCCATCTATTCCACAATCCAGGATCCTTTCGGAAATACATATTCAATTTAAGTCATTAATACAAAACTTTCTTTACAGGGCTGCTATTTCGTTACCGTGGTTCCGACAGTTATCGAATCGGTAAGCGTTGTTGCGCTTTTATATCGTGGGAAAACTGTGCAACGATGCCTACCGATTCGACAACTGTCGGTACGTGGGAACGGAATAGTAATACCCCTGGAAGGAAGAGATTGCATTTACCTCGGGACGCACCGCTAACGCTGCTTGAAAGCAATCCGCAGCTTTTTCATACTCGCTCATCAAAGTTAATAGTACACCTAGCCCACATTGTACGTCCGGGTCAATTTCACCGTGGGGATTCATTCTCGCGGCTTTGATATACAATTGTTGAACTTCTCTCCGTAGTGCATTACTATAAAAATAAATATTTGATAAGTTAAAAAAAACTTCCTATTATAAATATTATCTTCTCTCAACTCACTCTAACAATATGCTAGGTGAACGTGGATGTCGTTCAGATATTCCCGAACCTTCTATAACCAAGTGTTCATATTTCACGTTTTTCAATAGCCATTCCTTCAATGTAATGCAAGCTTGCCTTTGCTGACATTCATTTGTATAACAAACTGCTAGTGCCATGAGAGCAGCACCATGCATTGGATCTAAATCCAGACAACGCTTTAAGGCAGGAATGGCAAAATGATCTTGCTCATTTTCAGCCTGTGCTCTGCCAAGAAGATACCAAGCTTCAGAATTATTTTCTTCCTGTTGAACAGCTACTTCAAAACAAAGCACAGCACCTGGCAAATCTCCCACTTTTAATCGTCTCTTGCCTTCCTCTAACGCATTTGGCAAATCTTTCATAGGATTTGTTTGTTGAAATTCATACACCTCAGAAACGGGATCATTTGATACGCCAAATGGGTAGAAATCAGTGCTATCTAATTTTTCCCATTGTTTTTCTAACTCTTCCCAGCTATTGTAATCAGTGTCTTCTAGAATATATATTATTTTTTTATTATTTGCTTATTATTAATTTATTAATTAATATGTATTTTATATTAATTATAATACATTTTACTTAAACATGATTCAGGAGAATATGAGGAAACATCATAGTTTATGTGAAGTGTTTATGAAACAAATATCATATAATACATATTGTTAAAGGAAAAAACTATAAATACATACTTGATAAAGTATCATCTTTTATAAATTCATTTGTCCATGAACCTGCAGCTTCTAATTCTTCCTCCACTTTGTTCAAGATAGTATCATCATCACGAAAGCAAGCAAGGTGTCTTTTTTGTTGGTTTATATCATATTCTTTCATGAATTCAAAAATTTCTGGCTGTGATTCTAAGTATTCTCTCTTATAATCTTCTGAAAGTTGAAACTGTTCTGAATCACTACTTGTTGCAATATTCTGTTTCATATCTATATTCTGCTTTATGTATTCTTCTTCCCATTCTGGTCCAAAGCCAATTTCAGGATGACTTTTAGTCAAATGCATGTCCTTGTTCTAAGCAATTCACCAAACATGATAATACATTAATGATGACAAATAATGCATTAAAAACCTATTAATAATATCAAAAATATTTTTATAAAACTGTTTTGTAAAAAACTAATTTATAGTTTTATTCTATATATTATATAAATTATACTAATAATTAGAAATATTTAACAATCAGATGTTTCATGCTGAAAATGAATATTTCCTACATGTATTATAGCAATGTTGATGTTTTATTAAATTACCATGTTCTTAGAATCTGTATATTCAATTATCCAATTATTGTTTGAATTACTTGATTCTATGATACTTCCAGATGTTACCATAGGACAAGAAATACTTTGTTCAATGCTCCTCATTTCTTGCAATAAATTGTTCATTTTAAATGTTTGTGGGCAAACTGATTCTTCTAGGAATTCTTTAACTAACTGATCTCCAGTTACTGGTTGATGCAGGTTTGGTGGCCCAAGTAACTGCTGAATACCTTCTTCCTTGAATCCATGATTATTGACATAGTGTGATGCCAAACCTAACAACGAGCTGGAATTTCCACAATCTCCTTCCACAAGATCACGGAATGCCATTTTTTGTACCTGATTTACTATTGACTTCTTTTACAAGGATCTAAAATGCATTATTTTAGTGTTCCTTTAAATATTATATAGTTATTTATGTTTGTTTAATTTCATCATTAGACACTCACTCAGTACAGACACGTAGTCATTTAACTCTGAATAACTAAAAATATAAAAACTTATCGTTGATCGGTAGTTAATCGATTGACTTTCTCAGAGCTGATTCTTGCAATCGGCGCAAAAGTAAAATAATTATAATATTATATTGTGACACTTGTTCTTCCAATATTGAGAGGAAAGAACAAGTTAATCTTTGATCTTCGTGTCTAAACTAGACCTGACAGTTGCGTATACGGATCCGAAGAACTGACTCGGCAAGATTGCGGAACAGACCGTAGATTTGCGCTTTTGAAGTAATAAAAGCCTTCAAGCCCATTCTACAATTGCGTGAACGTGGTGTAAGTGGTTGTATGTGATTACGACAACCAATCAGAGTAAAGCAATCAGTAAATAAAACATTCGGATTGGTTGACTCTTACGATCACGACTCGCTTACGCAATTGTAGAATGGGCTTCACACACACTTTCCGTAACAGTAACCGTAAGACGTAACGTAAGAATTGACCAATCACGTTGAGAATCGTCGAAACATAAGGTCGCCATTTTTGTGAATATTCTATCGTAATTGGTCAATTCTTACGTTACGTCTTACTTTACGGAAAGTGTGTGTGAAGGCCTTAAGGATCGTAGTACACAAAAAAACTTAAGCAGTAAAGGGACGTCTACATTGAAAGTAAATAGCAAGAAGTAGGAAGCAAGAATAAGAAATTGACCAACCACAGTCGAATGTGAGAAGAATAATCAACTATGATTGGTCAATTTCTTATTCTTACTTCCTACTTCTTACTGCTTACTTCCAATGTAGACGTCCCTTTAGACGTAATGCCCATTCTACAATTGCGTAAGCGTTGTCGTGACGTAAAAGTCAACCAATCCGATTGTTTTATTTACTGATTGCTTTACTCTGATTGGTTGTCGTAATCACATACAACCACTTACAACCACCTTCACGCAATTGTAGAATGGGCTTAAGAAGTAAGCAAATTGACCAATCACAGTAGTTGATTTTTTAGCCATAAGAAGAATCAATGACTGTGATTGGTCAATTTGCTTACTGCTTACGTTTTACTGCTTAAGTTTTTCTATGTGCTACCAGCTTAAGTCCCGATCTACGATAGATGTAGCAAGCTTTAAGCCGTAAGAAATTAACCAGTCACAATTGATTATTCCTCTATAATTCCACTGTGATTGGTCAAATTCTTAAGGCTTAAAGCTTACTACACCTATTGTAAATCGGGACTAATGGAGGATTCACATCGATATCCGACGTACGACGTCTAATAGGAGAACAGCTTTCCAATGGAGAATTGAATTCTCTATTAGAAAGTTGTTCTTTTATTGGATATCGGACCTCGTACGTCGGACATCGGACGCAGTGTGAATCCTGCATAACAATAAAGATGCAAACCCATGCAGCAGAATAGCGGAGCGCGGAATAAGAGTGGAACATTTGTATGTACTTGACCGGAAAAAAAACTCCGGTTGGAAAACTATTCTTTTAAATCGTTTGTATTTCATATGAAGAGTTTTGAAGCGTAATTGAAAAGATTTGTGAGTCATTCTATTACTTGTAATTAATTGTTCTTTTTTGGACCATGTATTTAGCCGGAAATAATGACCGGAGGTAAATTAAACAAAGGTTCGGTATGGTATCGTTTGTATTTTGTATGAAGAGTTATGAAGTATCATTAAAAAAATTTGTGAGTCATCCAGATAATTTTAATTAAATATTAAAAAATCATATATTTGGCAGAAATATCGATCTCAAGCGCTGCTGTGAAAGTACCGTCAGGCGCGATCGGTGTACTATTTAGTATTTCAATATTCCTGGTTCTTTTTCGGGTAATTATGTACAATAAGGCCTTTTTCGAATTTTGATATCTTTTTGCAGCTCTTTTGGTAAAAATATTTATTTTAACTTCAATACTGATAATCAATCAGGGAAATCCGAAAAATATGCAAGTTATATATTGTTTTAACTTTTAACAAATTTTTTTTTCACTTGTCGAACATTGCTGCTTTCCCACAATTTAAACAAGTTACTGATCTTTTAATCACATTAGGTTTGTTCGAATTGCTTGTACTATTCACACTTTTACACCTAATGTCCGTTGCACACTAGTGCACCTCATACAATACAAATTTTCCAAAATACGTTCTGAAGACGCTTTTAGGACGGAGGGATGTCATCAGAATATTTTTAGGACGTCCTTTGAAGATGTGAGTTGTCTGAAAATAGTTAATATTCAATAAGTTTATTCGCATTAATTGAACTTTTTACACTTTCACACTTAGGCCGATATTCATAGTCGATCTTATATTTTAAGCCCATTCTACAATTGCGTGAACGTGGTTGTAAGAGGTTGTAAGTGATTACGACAACCAATCAGAGTAAAGCAATCAGTGAATAAAATATTCAGATTGATTGACTCTTACGTTCACAACTACGCTTACGCAATTGTAGAATGGGCTTAAGACCGCTTAAGTTTATCTTCAGATAATGTACGGGTTATTTCATTGGCTATAGAGTATCTAAAGATGAACTTAAGCAATCTTAAATATAAGATCTGACTATGAATACCGGTCTTACATTAATTCCGGTGCACATTAATTCTTTAAGCCCATTCTACAATTGCGTAAGCGTAGTCGTGAACATAAGAGTCAACCAATCCGAATGTTTTATTCACTGATTGCTTTACTCTGATAGGTTGTCGTAATCACTTATAACCACATACAACCACGTTCACGCAATTGTAGAATGGGCTTAAAGATATTGCAACTGGAAAGCATCCTATATGTTTTTTCACTCTAACTTATTGCACCAGTTCAGTAGTGTAACTGAAAAGAACAGACTACCAGTAATGCAAGAAACAATACAGTTTACAGTTAGTTCCGGCCTAACCGCCGTCACGACAAGACGTGTTCGAACAAGTTCGGACAAGTTATGATTTTTTTGGAACGTGTCTTGGAAATTTCCAAGACTTTGATCTCGAAATATATCATTAATCGGAAAATGGCGTTGGGGCATTACTCTTAGAGAGGCCTGTAGCCAAATATTGAAGGAAGGAAGGAAGGAATACAGTTTATAGTTACAGTTTCGGTTTAACCGCCGGCATGTTAAGACGTGTGTGGTGGTCCGGCAGCTCCCGGTTGTGCGTTCGTTAGTGCGCGGAGTGCAGCATCCGACACCTCGCGTCGGGAGACGGAAGCAGGTGTTACAGCCGCGGCAACTTTTCTCGGCCGCGCCGCGAGAGCTCGCGCGTGCCGGTTTCTAGTAGTGTGCCCACAGGCGCTCTACAGCAGATTCGTATCCCCGCTCGTCGAGAGTGCAGGTTAGGGCTATCGCACACAATTGACATAACTGCATATGCATAGCATAAGACCGTATGTACCAATGAGCATCGAGTATTAAGTCGCCATATTGGTGTTCGATGCTTAATATTCAATGCTCATTGGTCCATACGATCTTATGCTATGCATATGCAGTTATGTCAATTTGTGTGCGATAGCCCTCAGAGTTCGTCCGTTCGTGCGTTCCGTCCGTCTCGTTCTTGTTCGTCGCGTAGGCTGTGCGCTGTAATGCCTCTCACATTACGTTCGTTGTGATATCGTGCTCGGAGGCGGTAAGCGTGTCCGAATGTTCCGTGCTGGGCTCAGCCCGCGAGGCTTAGAGGCTTTTAGGGCCGTCGATCCGAAGCCGCCCGTTCCGGTGTGCACGTGTCGCTCACGTGCCGCGCACGTGATCTTCCGCGATTCTACACGCGGTTCGCAGTACCCGGTTATCTGCATGCAGCCGCGCACCGCGCGTTCACGGAGACGAGCCTGCATTGTCGTCCGGACATCATCGTCAGCAAATCGGCGTGCTCGCGCTGCATCGCGCGACGGCTGGCCAAGCGCGGTCGCCGTCCTTTGTCTCTCTCGTGAGGCGCCTTTGTTTCGCGAGTGTGCGCGAGTATCGCGAGTGAATAGTGTGGCTCGGGGCGCATCGTGCTGCCCTGCGAGCCTGGTCGCCGCGTGCAGCAGAGGCAGGTGCACATTTCTCCTATCTGGTTATAGAGTTGGTTGGCGGCCGGCCACGTGCGCCGGTCATGCTACCTGCCCTCGCTCACGCGCGCGCTTCCGCCGTTGTTCACGTGATCGGCTGAAGGCCGTCGTCTCAGCCAATCACGAGAGAGTTTTCACGCTACGTCCGTGACACGTTTAGCGTGACTCTGTTTTGTTCCGCGTGCGTTTCTTTTGTATGTAATAAGATCTCTTGTTCGTTATTATCTTAGTAATAAACTCTGACGCTGTGTTATTGTTAATACAGAAAAGCGAATCTAGCTTATTGCCGTGGCTCGAGCTCCTTCCTGTCCACAGTGTTTTCCCGACGTAACATAAATTTATTGTTGTGGTTGATCGGTGATACCGTGTTACTATTTCATCATTTAGTAGTAGCACCACCATACCATTACGACCGACATTAAGACCACACGTGTTTGAACGTGTTTGAACGTGTCCAGACCAGTGATTTTTGGAAGTTGCCTTTGGAACCTACCAAGGCCCTACTCATTCATATCTATTCTCTTACATTTCCAAATTCGTCAAAGCGTGAGATATTCTATCTGAATTCATCTTTTGTTGTCTCTTACATATACGATGGAAGCATTTATCTGTGCAATGGCTTTGGGCCACTTAAAGTCAGAGTGCGCTCAGCCAATAATTGAAGTCTGAAGTCTGAATACAGTTTACATTGGCAGAGTTCACGGGTGTAACTGGCGAAATAAAATCGATGTTACTGCATGATCTCATACTTTAATAATATATATATTACAGATATAAATACTCTAGACAACACAAAATGTCCCGAGATTATCCTGAACGTACTTCAAACGTCTTAAGGCACTCCCAAAGACAACTTGCCATACTCAGGATGATAATGTTTTGTGGTGTCAGTTATGAATAAAATACTAAAGTTTTCCAGCACCAGAAACTAAGTATAAAAATTTAATATTACAAATTTAACTAGTAAACACCAGTTAACAGTAACTTTATATCAATTTTATTATTTCCTGTTCAACAATGTAACTACATGACACATATGTTATATTGCATTTACATTGTTGAGTAGAAAATTATGTAACATTGATATTTATGTTACTGATAGTTGTTATTTACTGTGAGTAATATTACAAATTAATATTGTTGCTGTCAGTTCTGCCAGCTGTTATTGATCACCATTCTTCTTCTTAAAGTCCTCTAACATCTTTTTAACAAAAGCGTTCCAGTCATCCAATTTATTCTTCGTGTACCAATCGGTTAACGTATTTAGATTTTCCTTTTGCTTCTCATTACACTTCTTGCATTTTGTTGCTATACTTTCGTCTATGATCTCTGAATAAATAATATGAAAATAAAATGAAAATCTAATATCGAATACTTCCTGTCTTAAATTTATAACATTTTATTTCTCTGTGCTCAGAATTTTCAAATAACAGTTCCAATAGTCTACGCGAAATTGAGTTTCAAACAACTATAGTCACTTCGACATTATTCGTTAATGTAAAAATAATACTGGATTTGCACGAAGAATATACCAAGAACAATAATGTAAGATATATAAGTAGAATACAATTTATGTTACCTTTATAAAACTTCATATCTGCTGTCGTGCACGGTCCTGTGTCCATAAAACAGCTATAATATTGATCTCGCAATCTGTCGTTTTCGAGAATTCCCATGACATCGATATTATCGTACTTATCGGAATAGAACTCTTCGGCTGCGAAGACGGATACCAGCACTATCCCGATGATCATCACGATATTGATTAATCGAGCCATCGTTTATACTTTAAATGTAGCTTGTAACAGGCAGAGTCGAAGTGCTGAGTCTAACTAGTAAGTCTAATAGATGACATCTGAATTTATAGGTGTATTTGATATAAAAAAACTGTTTATGCAAGAAACTGCGCCAATATAAGTAGTTAGCATTGAAAACTTACTAGATAATTACTACCAATAGATAACAGAGTCACAGTATATAGTACAGAAATTATATTTTAGCAGGTAGCAGAGTGACAGTACATAGTACAGAATGATAATATTTTATATTTCAAAAAACAAGTAATGTCCCAGCAAAATAACAGTTATGTAATTGTTATAATTTTATATTTAACAATATAACTGTCATATGTAACATACACATTATATAACAATTATATTGTTGAGTGGAAAATTATAAACATTGTTACATCATGTTTGCTGAGGTCATCAGTTTAAATCATTTTCAGACATTATACAAAATATTCCATACAAAAGTTGCACACAAATTCAAGGATGCTGAAGTTGTAACAGATAGACTTTTCAATGTAATTATTATCTTGAAATTTTAAAATCCTTATCTTTTTTCTGATAAAATTAAATAATTCTGATAGAAACCAATATTTTTCATAATTTTTTCGTACGAAAGCATTAGGATAAGCTTTTGATTTTAGCCTATAACATTAATGGCTTACGTGAATAATCAAAAATAAAAAGACCTGCAAAAATTTAGCTTAAGCTAAATTTTTGCAGATCTTTTTATTTTTATTTTATTTTATTTTATTTCCCAGATAGCCAAACCTGCGCGAACAGATTTCGAGCAGAGCAGAGCTTGCTATCAACTTTTGATGGCAAATAGATAACAAATTGATGCAGGATCTGTTATATCAAATTTTGCTGTCAAATTGCTGCCAGATATGCGGCAGAGCTTGTTGTCGGAAAATTGCTGTAGATTTGCAGCAAAAACCGCGCAGAGCTTGTAGCAATTTGACGGCAGATTGGCGGCAGAAACCGTGCAGACCTTGCTGCGCTGCAAGCTTTGCGCGGTTTTTGCTGCAAATTTGGCACTAATTACCCGACAGCAAGATCTATCGCCAAAACCGTAGCCTAATGTAGACACAGAGATGGCTATGGTTTTGCTGTGGGTTTTTGATCAAATTTGCTGCCAATCTGCACGCAGTCTGCGCTCTATTTGCTTATTGGGATTCATAATTACAGAAAGTTAAAAAGTAATTATAAAAAATTTAACTTTTTGTAATTGCAGATAAATTTCCATGTAGTCTCATGAATTCTTCGTGAAAAAGCGTATATAAGAACATATCGAGAATATATATTAATTTCATAGCATTTACAAATAACACAAATTTTTCTCAACAGTTTAAATTTACAATATAATACAATACAAATTACATTTTGATTTACAATGATGTAAGAGTATAATTAACCTTTGAGAAAGATTAATTGTACGTTAGATTTTCTTAAGAAGTTTATCAATTATTCATAAGTCATTAAAAAAAGTGCTGCATCAAGCCATCTAACAATCAAGCGTTCACATGTTTCCTGTGAAATATGTTTCACGGTTTCAAGAAACTGTGCAAAACATTGTACTTACATAATACTTTTTGTACACTCAGTTGCGTTGATGCTATACCATTTCCCAGATCGATAGCCACCAAAAAGTTTTGACCAGCCGTGTCCGTTTCTAGCTGATCGTTTTTCATGACTGTTGATTCATCCGGCAAGCGGGAATGTGTCAAAATAGAAGTGACATTTTGACAGCTTGACATTTTGACAGCTTGACATCCCACATAACACGTAATATTACAGTAATATCACAGTATTATTACAATTCCATTGCAATATTACAATGAAATGTAGCAGAAATATTACTGTAATATTACTGAGATATCACAGTAATATTACAATGCGAAAACGCATCACAGTAATATTACTGTAATATATATCACAGTCATTATTGTAATAAAAATGTTCGACTGTATAAAGGATTTGTCTGCGTATTATTTTATATATTACATATTTTTATTCGCACCAATAAAGAACTTAAAAAAAAAAAACTAAACCGAATTGGGTTCAAACCAGCTTGGAACACCTAACGTGCAGATTTATAATGGCCGCGTTCAGTAGAACAAGTGATCAGTAAGCGTTCAGTGAGCTCTTGCATCTGATTGGAGTATAGTTGGAGATCTAAAAGAATATGCCAAATCATATACAAGAGCTCTCTGAGCGCTTACTGATCACTTGTTCTACTGAACGCGGCCAATGTGGCGCCTAGTCCGCTGCGCTACACCGCTGCTCAATCCGTGTTCTACTACAATGGAAACAAGGGAGTTTGTTAAATTTCAAACCGCAATTTCTTATAAACGGTTGAGAGTTGCATAGTCTCTGAATAACGTTTGTTAATTCTATAACAATATTATATTTCTACAAAAGTTCGGCAAAATCAGTGACCCGAAGAAAGGAAGTTCCTCTTGAATAATATTAACAAAAAAGATATTTGTCATATTATAAAATAATATATTACCTTTAAAATATATTATTCATACTTCAATACGATATATTATATGCCAAATAACATTACATGACGTTTTAATAACATTTTAATGATGTAATGAAAATGTTATTTGACATTATCTTGCTACTTAGGATTTAATATATTATGCAACAATATTACTTGTAATATTATTGTGCAATATTACAAAAAAAGTAACATATCAATAATATAATTAATGTTACTCACCATACTCATAATGCAGAGTAATGTACACAACTTACTGATATTAATGGCCGCGTTCAGTAGAACAAGTGATCAGTAAGCGCTCAGGGAGCGCTTGTATATGATTTGGCATATTCTTTTAGATCTCCAACTATACTCCAATCAGATGCAAGAGCTCACTGAGCGCTTACTGATCACTTGTTCTACTGAACGCGGCCATTATAAATCTGCACGTTAGGTGTTCCAAGCTGGTTTGAACCCAATTCGGTTTAGTTTTTTTTTTTTAAGTTCTTTATTGGTGCGAATAAAAATATGTAATATATAAAATAATACGCAGACAAATCCTTTATACA
>NW_022639546.1:564030-564544 GCF_010583005.1 Odontomachus brunneus
AAGCGCTCAGGGAGCGCTTGTATATGATTTGGCATATTCTTTTAGATCTCCAACTATACTCCAATCAGATGCAAGAGCTCACTGAGCGCTTACTGATCACTTGTTCTACTGAACGCGGCCAATAAAAAATGTATTTATTACATCGAAAAACAACCCACACAACAGGAATATCACAAATACATCATAGGGATCCCTTATAGAAATATCATATTAAGAATCATTGATTCTTACTTATTATCCAGTATTTTTAATACTGAAAATAAATAATTATCAATGATTCTTAGTATGATATTTCTATAAGGGTATAATGTACTGTGAACACTATAAGGATACATTATATAAGCATGAATTGTAAGAACATCGTTGGAGTCATCAGAGTCACCGCGTGCGCGCTCGATCCGTCACGTTAAGCAACAGTTTAGTGGGGTCGGGGGATGGATCGGTGTTTTTCTATCACTTGGGATCGGAATTATTGCAGGAGGATTCATGAAAGTTTGGAATGTGTTGACAACCT
>NW_022639546.1:564554-573652 GCF_010583005.1 Odontomachus brunneus
GGTTTAATGCGGTCAGCCCTACTGAAAAATTTCTATTGAGATCACAATTGAATTCCCAATTGAATTCTCAATTAAATTCTCAATTGAATTCTCAGTTGAGGTTTCCGCAAAATTTCGCATGTAAGATCTCAATTGAGATATTTGTATCTGATGGAAATAATTCATTGAAAATATAATGAACTTTTGCTGAAATATGTTTGAAAAGCATTCACAATTTTGACCCAATTTCATTAAAATTTCATTATAATTTCATTAATATTTCGATAATATTTTATTAAGAGAGTAGAAAAATTCAGTGAAAAATTATTATTAATTAAAATATTTAGAAAAGTATAATGAAGTATTATTTTGTCTAAATAATAAAAAAAAACTGGCATTTTATATTTTGTGTCGTTTCATTTATTCGTGAGATTCGCGTGGGATTCGATCTCGTGTCACACGGTCACCATCTTTAGATGACTATGCGCTGTTCAAATGCCTAACCTCAACGATCGTACTGGAACTAATAATGCCAATGCGCTGTAACGATATCGTGGTAGATTATATTTACAATATACTTTTACAACGTTCAAAAATGTAATGACATATTTGTCGGTAAATGTTTCAAAGGACGTAACAACAATCACAATGCGATTAATATTGATACAATATTGTATAACTAATTAAATTTAAACACAATATGCTTGCAAAAGAGAGAGAAAGAAGGAATATTCTCTCTCTTTTGCGAGCACATTGTATGTCAAAGTTTGATTAGTTATACAATATTGTATGACAACTATTCGAACTCTCTATTATTCATTATATCTAATGGCTCCTGCACACAGGACGCGGTAATGCTTGCCACGCGGCAAAAGTCCACGCGACAGCCAATCAATATGTTTTTTTTCCATAAGAGCTAGAAGGTTATTACGGAAAGCAGCATATTGATTGGCTGTCGCGCGAACTTCTGCCGCGCGGCAAGCATTACCGCGTTCTGTGTGCAGAAGCCATAAAAGGTTGCGTTTCGTTTCACGTATTATGCCCGCATTTTCTACAGTATACGTAACATGAACTGAATGGCGTATATTTTTAGATCTAAAGAAATATTCCAATCCGATGAAAGAGTTTACTGAACGCTTAAGCCAGCGGCAGACAGTACTTGTTTCATGCTGGATTGGTGCATTTCTGAAGATGGATGGAAATACACCAATCAAAACAGAGTATTTCCATCCAGCAAGCAATCCAGCACGAAAACAAGCATCGTGTGCGCTGGCTTTCGTGAGAGGTCGTGTTTCTATATACACCCTGATGCATCCACTGTTGCTCCACATCGGTAATAATGAGTACAAAAAATAACTTGAACGTTCAAGAAGAGAAAGCCTATCTTATAAATAAACACGTTGCTTTGAAACGTAATCAAGAAATAAATAATCCTTGTTATAAGGTACTCAAGCCATTTATAATTATAGGATATTATTTAGCAGATAATTTCGCTATTTGATAAATGTGGTGCTTTTTTCTACATTTTTTACGGTTTCACGAAACGAAATATATAAATAAATAAAATGAAATAAATTTATATTGGTACTTTCAGGGAACTTTTAAAGAATGGAAATATATAAAAAAAGAAATAAAAAAGAATGAGATTTTTACAATTTTATGATAATTATGTTCTTTTTTCCAGGAGCAAATCTTGTCTTTGAAATGCCTCGATTCTCACAATAATCATGATGAATGTGAATTATACTTTACGAATTATAAGAACTGTAGGAAATTTTGGGTAATTTTAGTGTAATATACATTCACATACATATTTGATTTGTTACTCCAAAAGAGCTAAGAAGATATTTTTCTTTTCAGGCTACTGTGCAGCGTGAACGCAAATTAAAAAATATTAAACCATATTTGCCACCTGTAGAGGAACGTGCAAAAATAAAAGCTGATTATCTAAATTCTAGATGATAATTGTTATATATGTATATATACAAGCCTTACTTTGTAAAAATATCTTTTATTCTATGTTACTCTAGATATATTTTAGATCTTTGGATATATCGCTGTTGAATAATACACTGTAACTGTATTGTGTACATAGTATAGTCAAGTATCAACTGAAAATTGAAATTATTTGAAAAAAACAACTATTCGTTAAATAAGTTTTGCTTTTTGAGCTTCCTGCAGTTTATCTAAATGTATTTTACTTTACATTCCAGAATAGTATTTTTTGAGTTATTTTAAATATATCTATAACAATAACTAAAGAGAGATCTGTGTTCTCAAATAATTAGAACAAACATAAAAAGAATGATTATCAATGTTACCCCAATATCTAATTTTGCTTATCGAGAACTTGCATCGCGGTTCTTCGTGTACATTATTCGAAATAATAGTATGTAAACATCTTAACACAAATATACACCGATATACTCGATCTTCTCTCAGTCATATACATGTCATATACATTAGCTCCTGCTAAATACGACTTAAAGTTCTATGAAAATAATTTTATGATTAAAACTAGTATAAATGCACAATAATTTATACACGTTCCAATCATTTACAAAGAAAATAGAAAAAAGAAACGAGAAAGTAAAATAGTTATTACACTATTGGTATATTAATAGTGCCCGAGGGACGATACATGTTAAAACGAAGAGGTGCATTTACAGTCTATCGTTCGACGAATTCTCGGCAGCGTTCAAAAGAAAAAGTATTTGCACACACAATTTTAAATGGAGTGGACATGACGAAAACGCTTTGAAGATCAAATATAAGCGCTGTTAGTACAAACTCGCTTAAATATCTGTTCGTTTCAGTTACGTTTCCTATATTTCACTTTGCTAATTCAACTTCTTATTGAATTTTCTTATCTTCTATTGATTCCCTACACTTTGTTTTTTCTTTTACCTTCTCTTTCACCTGGATATGCATCTATTCTATCATAAATGTAAATAATGTAATAAATATTACGATGTACCAGTGTTATACTGCTCATTAAATAATTAGAGGAATAATATCACTAAATATAACTATAAATAAATGTAACTTATATAATTATCACATTTGCATACAAGACAATTACATTAATTTCATATCCATATGATTAAAAAGAATTGTTAGAGAATAATTATGAAATTATAAAAAATAATTATGCAATTATTTTATATTATTACTTTTTAAAATACCTGAATCATTCAATAGATATTTAATATTTTAAACTTCTTCTCAGCAACACGTTTATATAAATGTGAAATTCTCGAACTTACTTTCCTACAGTATTTTATTCAATCAAGTTTGATCAACAACACGACTCCCTAATTATTTCGAGCAGTATACTTATAGCAACCAATTCACTTAAGCACCAGACTGTTCTTGTACAAACTGTTCTTATATATTTTTTATTGCTGTAAATTGTTTCAAGGAATCTGCAGCATCAAAATACAGAAATAATAATGGAACTAAAACGAACAGCGCAAAGAAGAAAGAGAGAGAAAGATATAAAAATGATGATAAAAAGAACATAATTAAATGTATCACAGCAAGAATGATCAAGCAGACTCGGGTAACTTTGTTCGTGACGCATAGAAACAAGTAAACAACACTTCATGGTAACGAATTTTTTTATGAGAATAAGTCGTTACGAGATATATAACACTCTCATTAGTTTTTTATTACACGTACGTTACTAACGTCTCATATGTGTGACGCAACAAACTCTCACTATAAGTCAATGTCACATATGTGTGACGGCAAATATTTCTTTTTCTATATCCGCATTATCGAACTCTAAGATTATTTTACAAAATTACATAAAAAAATATGGAGTGAATTATGAAGAGAGTTCTTTAAATAAACTGCGTAGTAGCGAACGTGTTAAGAGACATTGAAACGTGTGAAGAGTTGAAAAAAATATGTAAGGTATATATGTATAAACCAGTCAGCCTTGATTGCATAATGTTAAACACTATCTCACAATTCAAGATAGACATTTATGCGCTGAAATATTGTGGTTATAAATCGACAACAATTCTACTTAGTAAATACTAGAATGTTATATCAAAATTTCACGATCGTATTTTTCGTTAATGTTAAAAAATCTTGTCTTCTTGCTTATGCTTAATGAAACCATTAATTTATTTTATATCATGAAAGACGAAAAAACTGCTAAATCATATCGTAAGTTTTCTTTATCGGAGATATATGATATTATATAATGATAAGCGAAATAAATAAAGTAACGCTAGGTTTCTCTCTCTTTCTCTTTCTCTATTTACGAGTAGCACATCTATCTCGTATCTTATGTAAACTGTACTTGTTACTTGTTCTATAAATCCATAAATATGTCTCGTCATGGTAATTAATACCTCTGATAGTTTTACTATGACAGATTTATGTATTTTCATGTGTGTCAGATCTTTTCTTCCGTTTGCCTCTCTTACTCTCGATTTTTATAAATCTTTTTATATATCTGGCGGTCTCTTCGTTTTTCTAACACGTATCGTCGGCAAGTAGTCATTCGGAATGATCTTTTATTGAAAACGTTTGAATGCGAAAGTGACGGCACATCTGGCGTACCTATAACAAAGTCGTACATCATTAATGCATATAGAACTAACTATATGTCTAACTATACGTTTCTTTTATTACAAATACAGAAATTGTGACATAGCACAGTTAAAAACACACACACACACATAAAATACTTTACTCAACTTACCACACAAGCGCCATAGTGAATATGCGACAGCAGGGCCACTATGGAGACTACATATATAGTTTCCAGATCCAGATTAGGCAAAATAAACGAAAATGTGGCAGCCACTGCGATGGGCAATAGTATCCATGGTAACATCTCGCATCTGGTGTTGCTCATTTGCGACACAATTAGTCGACACTGTAAGAGAGAATAAAATCGTTAAGATAAGTAAATAATGATAGAATCAATAACGCGTTTATATATATAAGTATCTTACACATATGTTGGAGAAAATAGTGCCAATGCCGAAGTATATTATTCTTGGGTCTTTCTCTAAAATATTGTTTGGAGAATGCACTATCCAGATGGTAGAAATCGCAAAGAGTAAAATCAAAGGCACCAAGGGCCTTATCGCCTCCGGGAATGTACGCATCTTGCCAGTTTTATCCCTATAAGATCTGCAAAAGACATTAATGTTTCAAATTGTGCGGCTATTAGATTTGTATAAAACGATACAATTTGCTGTAATGTTACTTACTTGTATATGTTCCAAAGAACAACTGGCAGATTGGATACGAGCGCGCTGACGTAAAACAACATTTCAAACATTATGCCCGCCGACACACCACCTGGCAATTCGAATTTCCAGGCTTCGTGCCCACCTATGCTGGTAAGAGTAAATACTATGACAGTTGCCTATAAAAGTCACAAAAAGACCGATGTAAATCCTCATGGATCCTTTTTAACAAAATGACAAAATATTTTTTTGTCGTAAGTAATTGGAAAACTTAAACTTTTCTGAGTAAACTTACTAGCATGGAAGCATCATATCCCCAAGGAAGAAACAACACGCCTGTGTTATATTTTTCCCAGTGGCTTAGGTAAAAGTTGAAGAATACATTCCATAGTATGAAGTACATTCGTATTGGCGAGATACTGTGGTCTGTTCTGCCAAACACTGAGTACATGCACACAGTAATCAACATGGCTGTCCAACTGTCTAAACCATGATCAAACAGCTCCCCCAAAGGACCAGATGTTTGTGTGCGCCTTGCTTGCTTTCCATCTATCCCATCTGCAATTTGATATATATTAGTACAAATTCTAGTTTATCAAAAGGTTCCTTCTTTAATAAGGTGCCAATAAGACAACATAATTTGCAATATTAACATATATAATCATGAGAGTTTGATATAATTTTGCTTAAAAGATTCTCCATAACTTACATATATGTTAAGATTATATTAAATACATATAAAGATTCATATTAAATACACGTACCAAGCGTATACGCCATAAAAATGTTAAAAGCACCTAGAGCGAAAACCCATCGTGGTATCGGAGGGTACTGCGGTTTGTCATCACTTGACGCATAAAAATAGTAATCATAAATTGCAAACAACATGAAGTTTAACACAGTGAAAAGAAATCCAAAGAAAGTTAGTACATTTGGAGCTACCCATTTTGGACAAAACTGAAATGAAACAATTAGTATTTACATTATACTGCACCAGTATACAATATTATGAAATACATATTAGTCTAAAGTAAAAGTATGATTTCTTTTATATATCAATCTATTAATAATTATTTTACAACTCTTTAAATTAGAGTTTATACCTGTACTACTTTGTTCCAAAAGGGATGCATAACATAGACACTCAGGGGACTCGTGTCCAAAGAGCTATACTGAAATAAAAGAATCTGTCATGAGTAATACAATAATTACTAAATGTAATTCAGAATAAACTATTCCTATAAATATTTATATGTATATCAAATGTATTTATAAACGTTTACAATGAATATTCATCGATATTGGGCACACTCACTTTGTAACTCTCAAACCCTGTGAGATGTTCTTCTGTCAAGTATTCCACCTCGAGCTTGTGCTTGCGATACATCTTGAAATCGAAAATCTAACCACTATACGATGCGAACTTCCACTCAATTGTTAACCATACATTTACGCGGCTCGTAGTAGAAAAAATGCCGGTTAACAAGAAATATGTAATAATAGTAAAAAGCTCTAATTTCCGAGTACGTATATCCTCTTTTCCTATTTATACAATCTACAAAAACGCTTATCAATTTATTGTATACACATCATGACGTACTCTACGCGTAACTATATTATAAACACGAGAGTTTATCGGACGATTTTCACTTGATATTCACAACGTGCAAAGTTTCGTGTGCGAATGAGTCAATCGTGCAGCAAGTCAAATCACACTTTGATGCAATACAATTATGTACACATTACGTATGCATACATATCATACAATTGTGGTTTTTTGTACGCACGCACGCACGCACGTACGTACGTACGGATGCACGCGTATGCATACGTAATACGTTAATTTGTTAATATATAAAGAACCCGCGCGATACCGATCATCTAACCTTTCACGCGCTTGCTGTTTGAACGATCGAGGCGGAAAAGAACCTACATGATTAGACTCAACTGCCCACAGATGGCAGGCATGGACTGATATAGAAAATTAAAGCCGGTATTTATAGTCGAATTTTATTTCAAAACCATCTTAAGGGTTATGCTGAATTCACACAGCGTCCGATGTCCAACGTATGGGTGTATATCAGTTGGACACGGGGCAATTGGACACAGTCCAATCACAAGTCGCTGTTCCAAGGGACCCTACAAATGTCTCTAATCACACGGTGCTGTGATTGGCTGTGTCCAAATGCACCGTGTCCAAGTGCACCGCTCCCCCAACGTATGACGTCCGATATCCAATAAAAGAATAGCTTTTCAAGAGAGAATTGAATTCTGTATTAGAAAGCTGTTCTCCTATTGGATATTGGACGTCGTACACCGAACATCAGACGTGGTGTGAATCCTGCATTAGGCGACAGTTTCACGAAAAATGGAGAGGATACTGTTGGAAAACCAAGGAAAATCTCTACACGATATAATTTAAAGATCTGTTCTTTGTAACTGCATACTGCTGAACTAATGCAAAAGGTTATTGGCTCTTGCACACAGAACGCGGAAATGCTTGCCGCGCGGCGGAAGTTCGCGCGACAGCCAATCAATATACTGCTTTCCGTAATAAACTTCTAGTTCTTACGGAAAAACAACATATTGATTGGTTATCGCGCGTACTTCCGCCGCGCGGCAAGCATTATCGCGTCCTGTGTGTAGGAGCCATTAGAGTGAGAAAACGTATACTTGCCTCACTTCAATTATTGCACCAGTTCAGCAGTGCAGTTACAAAGAACAAATCTTTAAATTATATCGTGTAGAGATTTTCCTTAATACCAACATTATCCCCTCCACTTTTCGGGAAACTATCGCCTAACTTTATATATATAAAGGGACGTCTACATTGGAAGTAAGCAGTAAGAAGTAGGAAGTAAAAATAAGAAATTGACCAATCATAGTTGATTATTCCTCTCACATTCAACTGTGGTTGGTCAATTTCTTACTCTTACTTCCTACTTTTTGTTATTTACTTCCAATGTAGACGTCCCTTTACGGAAAAACAACATATTGATTGGCTGTCGCGCGGACTTCCGCCGCGCGACAAACATTACCGCGTCCTATATGCAGAAGCCATTACTACACCTATGAAGCATTCGGAAATATCACTCGAGTACTTTCCCTCTCTTTTTATCTTACTCTTGTATTTTGCTCACTCCAACGGCTATCTAGTAGTGTGGACATAGTGTGTTTCCGAACACAGCCCTATTATTGTAGATCGAGACATAAATTTCCTGACTATAAATACCGCCTTAAATTTAGATGGCTTCCAGTTTGACGTTTCTCTCACTTTTTGCTCGCCAGATGTCGCAGCTACTGCCAACGCAGCTGTGCGCACAATTTCAGACCGTTTCGGACACGGTCAGCAGTATTGTATAATATGATTTTGTTAGATTAGATGCTAGAATGATGATTATGTTAGGTTAGATCGCACAATAGATCGTCTTCTAGTTCGTATGTAATAATTGACTGAGATACTGTTATGGCTTCCTTGGTCGCGGATTATGGCACTTCCTCTGGTTCGGACAGCGAGACGAACGACGATAACGTTTCAGACAATGTCAATGATAACTCGTAAGTGTCATTTCAAATTATTTACACTAATAAGCGCTCTCCGCTTCAGTTTTCCTTTTGATGCTCCTCGTTTCCATATTTTGTCACGAGCCACGACCTAACCTTTTAAAACACAAATATCGAGTTTTTTTAACACTCGCGCTTCTCGCACTCTGCTTGTTTCTTTCTCTTTCTACATATGCAAATATGCACCTGTCATACATAATTCTACTTGCATCTTCCAAGGAATTGCGCATTTTTTGTAATTCAAATGTGTGTTATTTTACATTCATCATTAATATATATATATATATATATATATATATATATATATATATATATATATATATATATATATATATATATATA
>NW_022639546.1:573662-604669 GCF_010583005.1 Odontomachus brunneus
ATATATATATATATATATATATTTACACTGACATAAAGTTATATATTAGCTATTTATTCGCATTATACTATGGTAGTGCCATAGATTTCAAAATCACATCTATGTGAATTGTTTATGTATTGTCTGCATAGTATGTATATGGTTTTTTCCATATAAACAATGTAAGCTATATAGCATATTGTAAATTATATTAAAGTAGACAAGAAAGCAATATATTAAATTATAAAACAATTATTATATGTATTAATTATAAATATAGTGTTTAAAAACAACAGACATATAATGTCTAAGAAACAATATTCATAAATTCATATTAGAATTCTAAAAATTAAGTAAAAATATAAATTTATTTTTATTAATTTTTCAGTAAGCTATAAATTCTTACTTAACTATATATTCTTTAAACAATATCCATAAATTATTCATTGTCTACAATGTGTTGTTTTATATATAATTTACATTGTCTACATATAGATATAGAATATCATAATTTATATGTAAATGTTCAATTACATATTATACTATCACAACAGTGTTATTCTGAACATTCTTTGATTTGAATTCAAACAACTGATATTTATGTACAGAATTCAGCTTGTTCTTTGTGATCTGATATTGCCTCACCGTTAGCTTTAAGGAGGACACAAAGGAAATAGAACAGGCAAAAGAGGATGAACAAGAGGAGAATGAAGAAGTAGAAGAAGAATTGAAAGAGAACAACAACAGTGAGGATGGAGAGAACGACAATGGATACTTGGTTGGAGCGACCGAAACAGCTTCCAGAGAAAAACTTCCATTGCCAACACCAGACTTCGACAGCGCGACCACGTTGCTACGCACATCAGTGTTCTCGAATCCGTTTGTGGAGGCGGAACGCGCAAAGAGTGCGATATTGGAGAAGCATGTCAAGATGACGCCCACACTGGACGACACCAAGACCATCAACGGTCGCAAGATCTGCTGGAACTACCGGAAAGGCCGCTGCCGCTTCGGTCATAACTGTGCCTTCGCGCACGATTCGGATTTACATCGTAGTGCGGCCGAACTAGAAGCATTGCGTGCACCCCAGGAGACGCTTGTCTGTCAGACGCGATACAACGGCCAGCAGCAATGGCAGCAGCAACAGCAGCAGCAACAGCAGCAGCAACAACAACAGCAACAACAACAACAACAACAACAACCGCCATCAAATGATACTGGCGATGACGAGAACGATGAAGTAGATCAGGAGAACAATCGAACAGGCAACAATAAGAAGCGTAAGAAGAGGCCAGGTCTCAGTCAATGGTTGCTTCCCAGCAAAAGGGTCTTCAAACTGTACAAAGCACAACAAACCAAAACTGTAGATGAATATTGTTAGTAATCAGATGAGAAGGGAAGTGGGAAGACAAATCGGAAAGGAAATTCAGACGGGCAATATTGAAGAGCCCGTAAAAAGTCTAATCTATAATATGCTGTTTACTTCCTGTTTTTTTCTCCTTTTATTTCTTTCTAACTTAAATCTTGAATCTAACGTCTGATTTACAATGTGCTCTTTATTTCCTGTTTCTTTTTCTTTATCTCTTTCTGATTTAAATCTTTAATTAAAAAAAACCTTTAATCAGAAAAAGATAAAGAACAAGAAACAGGAAGCAAATAACATATTGTAGAGATCAGGCTTTAAGCCAGAAAAAGATAAAGAACAAAAAGCAAATAGCACATTGTAGATCAGATTTAAGGAGATTCAAAGCCTCCGTACAAGAACATCCATATACGTCACGTTAATTTAAGAATAAACTTACATCAACGCACAAAGAAATTCATTATGAAAGTCTTTTCTTACGTTACAGATTTTTTTGTGCGTTGACATAAATTTACTCTTAAGTTAACGTAACGCATTACGGATATTCTAGTGCAGAAGCCCTTAATCACATTCAGTTGTTACTTCCCAATAAGAGGGTCTTCAAGCTGTAC
Organism: Odontomachus brunneus; assembly: GCF_010583005.1. NCBI lineage: Eukaryota > Metazoa > Arthropoda > Insecta > Hymenoptera > Formicidae > Odontomachus > Odontomachus brunneus. Next base: position 575,616 of record NW_022639546.1, read on the forward strand.
AAAGCGCAACAAACCAAAAGCGTCGCTAGATAGATAGCATTAAGTTAAAAACAGAAAGATTGGTTTTAACAGAAACAAATAGAGAAAATGGTGGAGATGAGTATTACTTGTTTAATGTAGCCGCATGAGAGAAATGCATTAAGCAGAACTTATAGAAGATTCAAATACGGGCTTTGAAGCTCCCAAAAATAGGTATAACGATTTAATGATTGTAAAGAAGAAAGATACGACTCCGATTTATGCTTCCATTGCGAACAAACTTGCGATGTGTAGAATAGAGATGCAGGGACTTCTATAGGTTAGATCACAGGAATGCCAAGGATGAAGAAGTCCGAGTGAGTTTGATTATCGCCAGGGTAGCACGCGTCCGCGTGGTTGTGTAGAATACCTTGTAAAAATTCATGAATAGGAATTATTCTTGAGAATAACTCGTCTTGAAAAATCCAGGCGAGAATTGTTATTTGATGTACAAAGCGTTGGAATTTTCGTCTTTGCGATGCAAAAGCGAACGTGTTGTCTTCTCGTTATTACGCGCGTTTCCCAGATAATTAATTCTCCGTTAATATAAAATGTCAGGAAATTTGATTTGTACTTCCGACTATATGTAGAGAATATCACGATAGGGCTGACGATCGTGATTGCGTAATTTATATCTTCTATGATTATACTCTTTTATCGATTATATACTTGTCATATATATTTATATTACCAACTGTATACTTAGTGACACACGACACTTCCATGCGTCCCTGAAACTTAAGATTAAGCCAACCTGATTGTATTTCTCTCTCTCTCTCTCTGTTTTTATGAGATAGATTTTTATCTTATCCTATATATGTTGCGGTCGACAAACTCGACGTTCTATTAGATTGAATTAAACGAAATAATTTTTAAATAAAACTATTTATCAGTAATTCTAATCACTTGTTAGCGAAGAAAATGTTACATGTAATTTTCGCCATAGAGATGAAAATAAGAGAATTACTGACAAATTAAAAACTTAGTCAAGTAATTAGTTGTCAAAGAATCATCTGTTGGTACATTACTTGATCTATCGATGTTCGAATCGATCTATTAACGGAGAAAACGATAAGTAATTATACTAACAAGTTAAAATAGTCACGATTGACAAAACAGATTCGATATCTTGTGAAGATCTAATTGCAATAATTTTTAAATACTGTCGAAGGCACCAGAAAGCCATTTCTATTAACACACTAATCAACTACTATAATTACTTATTTGAAAATAAGTAATTATGGTAATATGTTAAAATATAGAAGGATCATTGACAGATCGAAAGTTTGCGCAACTTTGTTCAGTGGTCGAAAGATACATTACTAATGTGCTAATCGTCTGTTAATGAAAGAAATAACAAATTACGGTAACCGGTCAAAATAAAAGAGTTATTAATAGGAGTTTATCAGAATATCGCGGCTAAGAAGAGGTTCCTCGGTCTTCCGAGAATCCCTAAAGGTTGCCAATAAACAATTTAACAATATTATAACTATATTTTGTCTTAATTTGCATTTCCTTTGATATCCCTTCCAATCCAAGAAGTTAGTATAGTGTAGTGTAGTGTAGTTAGTTAGTATAGTGGCACTTTTGTGAAATATAACTACGATTTTTATTACTTTTATTATTATCTTTTTATTACTTTTATTTTATTTTATCTATTCACACAATTTATTAAAAAATTTGTTTTATATAAAAACGAAAAATTTTTTAAAAAATTCACAAAAATAAATACACAAATATATTTGTCATATAAATTTTGAATGTTTTACTAATAGACTTAGAAATTTATGCAAATAATAATTTTATATATTTTTGCACAATTTTGCCAAAAATAACTTTTTCAGAAAGACGGCGGGAGTCTTATATTTTTTATCAATTTACTCTTTGATACATATGAAAAATTTTTCGTTCAAAGACTGTAAAAATCATTCACAAAAACTGCTTACACTGCATCAATTAATAATATGATAAATGGGCACTTTGTTTGCAGAGAGAAAGAGAAAGAGAGAAAGTGGATCCTTCGACTTGGTCGTTTCTAGCAGATTTAAGCGCAAAATGTACGATGGCAAGATACAAGAGACACGACATGTACGCGACATTCCTCTTTCTTTTTTTATTTCAGACACTTATGTCTGTGGGTGTACAACGTTTATTTGCTTTTCAAAACCATCATCATACGCGTGAACCGCGATCAGTGCGCGCGTCGACTCACTATTGCATTCTCTCGATTGAAAATATAGACTTTCGCGTTTATACATACATATATATATTTTTTTATATGTATATACATATATATTTCTTTTTTCTCTTTTTCCTCTATTTCCGCGAATGAACGTTTCACAGGCACTTCGTCTCTAAACTGTGGCGAAATTTGCTTGATCAGTTTTGTTCGGCGCGTAGAAAATGCGTGGAGCGACACGTGGTGCGTCAAAGTGTCGTCACAAAAATCCATTTATGTTTACGGACAAAAAATACGCAGGAGGATATCGCGATCATCGTTTTTCCTTTCTGCCCCTGTTTTTTTTTCACCTAGTTACTTTACAGCAACTCTCGTCTTGAATACCTTCAATTACAAAAATAAACTCGAGCGAACAAGAAGCCAGTATAAGCCGCGAAAGTTGGATAGCGGTATAAAAAATTTGAAAAATCTTAGTATTTCAATATAAAATTTTTGAATAAAAATGCTTCGAGCTATATTGAAAGCACATTCTAACTGAAAAGTGGAAAAAGAAGAAGGAATAAATATGTTCCTTCTTATATAAATACACTAGCCTTTTAAGAGCGATAAAAATTAAACGCTCCAAAATAGCCCACGGACTAACAGACTCTTAAAATTAATGCTGGCCGAAAAGAGGCTCTCTTTTCGAAAAAAATTTCACTAATTTCATGTAACAGCGTTGGCATATTATTCGCCCGTGAGTTTGATTTTGTAAGATCTTCTCTCGCAATTACATATATCGATAACGTGTATTACAATCAATCACAGAAGAAGATAGGTTCGACGAAAAACAATCGCGCCGCGTTATGTACAACTAACTTAATTACACCTACTAACACAGGACAAGCACCTATTATTAAGTACTGATAGGTTTGATCATTAAATATTCGCCCTAATTATAATAATCATCGGATCGTCCTATGTCGTCGCGTATGTCTTTTTCTTAAAAATGAGTTATCAGTTTTTAACTATTCGAAATTAGGAACTTGATTACACATGAAATTATAGCACGGGCCCCGGAGAATCGTATTCGATACGATAATAGGGCATCTGAAACTTAAAAATATAAAATTGCTAAAATCGTTTACGTCTTAAACGTACTCGATAAGCAAGTGGAAAGATCACTTAATTCGATATATTTCGTAAAATAAAATACATTTTAATACATATAAGTGCAGAATGAAGACAGAATTACTTTTTAAAAAGGTTCTATAAAATAGATAAGAAAGTGTGTTTCCAACAGTATAATAAAATTGTTACTCTAAAATAGACAATTAAAAAAAGATACTCATAAGTATTTCTAATAAAAAAAAATTTTTTCTTTTTTCAAAAATATTTCATTATTTCTTGTAATTATTGTTTTACAATATTCATAAAAGTTTTCCTTTTTGAATTATATCAGTGTCAATCTTTCATTTTAATTGAGTAACAAGCTTTCTTACAGTTTAACGATTTCAATAATTTAATAGTAAAAATTAATGAGAGGAAGTGACTAATACCACATAAAAATGAAAGAAAATGATTAGTACCTCATAAAAATGAAAGGAGGTGATTAATATCACATAAAAAAATATAACAAAAAGAATATATCACTGATCCGATAAAAATGCGTAAGAAATAAATTAAGAATCGAATTCAAGAGTTTTCAGAATTTTTTAAGGCTTAATATTAATTATAATTAATACTTAGTAAAATATATATATACATATATATGTGTATGTGTGTGTGTGCATTTATATATATATATATATATATATATGTATATATATGTATAATATGTATATATATGTGTATATATATGTATATATATATATATGTATATATATGTATATATATATAATAATAATAATAATTAATAAGAGTTAAAATCTGACAACTCATTTTCGATCTCAGTTTTAAAACCTCAGTTTCGACACCGAATTACTGTACACAATTTAGATATAACGCGAAATACTATAATTGTCGAAATATTTTTTTAAATCTCTCGATGTCCCTTTTTTCGCATAATATTAAGTACATTGAAGGGATCTAAATTCTAATACAAACTGCGAAGGCTCTTAAATATATGACCGAAAAACAGAAATAACTAAGAGCTCAACATGTAGTTTCTAACGTGTGTGAAATTATCAATAAAATAATAATTACGACATCAAGGTTTTTTTTCTCGAGTATCTAAAAATTTGTTTTCGACAGGTTCAGAGACCAGAAAAAACTTTTTAAAAAGATTGAAATAATTAGTTCATTAAATATTTTTCACACTAACTCAAAAATAATAAAGTAGGACTACATAAATCTGTATATTAAAATTAAGTATAAACAGCGAAAAAAAGATTACCAAGAAATATTGCCAGGCGATTTCTTTTCCAAACGACTTATTCGATGATGGCATAACGAATGATTGTGATTGCGGTGCGAGTGAGGTATACGATATTGAAAAATTACGCGTAGAAACTCTTTAAGAATCGACAAAGGTTCAAAATTGACAGAAATTTATCTAGAGTGTTCAATACGAAATTACGAATGTTCTCGATATTCAACTCCATTTTTAACTTATTTCTTCACTTATCTCGATCCCCTTTATAATGAATAATAAAATTATCCTTGTGTTATCAGTGATTTTGCATTGTCAATGACTTAGACTATATTTAAACTATACTCTGCTTTTTCTCGACTATCGCACTTCGCAGATCAGCCTCAAATACTACGTCGGAGTCCAGTGAACCCAACGAATTCAATTACATGTTTTCTTTTTTGCTTAATTTGAAGTCGGAAGTTTTTTTTTTTAAGTCTTAACAAGGTATAAAAAAAATCTTTTACTCTCAGGACTTAATTTGCGTAAGAAATCGGTCGTTGAAACATGTTGCGAGAATTTCACTATACTTAAATAAAATTCGCGGAGTGCACTGGATACTTCAGATTCGACGAAGACTTCGAAGATATCGGCCATGATATTCGCCAAAGAGATCTCTTAAGTACGACACGCAAGCCCGCTTAAAAAATAGACGTTATCTATGTGAGATTTCAGGTCTATCGGTTGCTAAAAGTTGCTACTTTAATCCTGGTTTAATACCCGTGAGATACCAGAGTCAGTTACTCAGCGACACAGTAAATGTAAAAGAAATCATTCACAGTGTTATTACATGCGAATATTATTTTCAAGCTGTATTTGTGACGTTGAGTAACTGTAAACGCGGCAGTCACTTTCTTTTTTTCGAAACTGTCGAGATATCAGTTGCGCCGATTTAATTAATTCTTTTCCGTAATACAGAATTGAATTATAGAATCTAAACACTTATCTAAACACTCATTGATTTCAAAATTCTCTTATCAGAAATAAAATATTCATTCAAAGAGCAAAATATCAAAGTTTACTTCGGAATATTGATGTCTACCCATTTTGAGTAGTGACAGCAATCTTTGCAAATGCGACAAATAACCAGGATTAAAATTCAGATGATCCGTCAGTGCTGATAACGATAGAAGATAGGTCTGTTCATGCGTGCGCGATTACTCGAGCAGCTTACTAGATCTCTTTCTGTTTTTATTGCCACCTAAAATTTTTCGCGCGCCTGTCGTGCGGTTAATGCATTATGTCTTCGAATTCGTTCTTCTGCGACTCGTCGATCTTCAACTCCCGTAGACTGTCGTCCAGTATCATAGTCGAGTTACCGCCGTTCACATTGTACCGCTCGGCGTGCTTCGCTTTACCGTTCGGGAGACCATTCTGCATGCCGTTGATGCCGTTAATACCGTTTATCTTGTTGCTGATTGCACCGGAAATGTTAGCTTCGGCTTTACTATGTCCGTCGAATCCGTTGCTCTGCGCTTCAGCCTTTAGGATCATCCTCGATGGCGAGAGTTTAAAAATCGTCTCCGACGATAGAGAATCATATTGCATCGTTCCTGCAAAAAACATTTTCTATTATTCTCTCATATAAGAACATAAATATTAACTCTTATGTAAGAAAATAAATCAAACTCTCATATACAAAAATAAATATTAATTAATAAGTGTCAATAGCTTATTGTAAAGGTGGAATCTGGATTTTTTCTTCTTTTTTAAATTGTATTTTTATAATTTTAATCAAACCTTATAATATATTTTATTCTGTGGAATATTGAGATTTAATAACAGCTATATATAATAAGACAAAATTTTAAAGATATTACAAAGATTTAAAGAAAGCGGAATGGAATGCGTCTCTCAGACCCCATTTTTCCGGCGATAGATTAAATATAACGTATCAATAATCATGTATTAAAACGTTTCAGTTTATTTTGAACGATATTAAATGTACGATAAGAGATATTCATTAACACCAATGTGTTTATCTCTAATCAATATACGCTACCGTTTAGGTTGTGGCAATATTTGTTAGTATTGTTCCACTCTTCGCGTAAGCTGAGATTGAACATGCTGTAATCTGGATTGCCGGTGACTTCTTTCACGATAGTTAGGAATTGCGGCAGAATGTTCTTCAGTTCATCGCCTGTCAACGCCGTATAAGTCTCCAATAACATCAAGCCTCGACACCTGCCAACAAACGAGTTAACTTTTACTTTCGTTTCGCTCAATTTTATTTGCTCTCTTACTTGCTTCAATCGCGGAAGTCGTCTTACCTAGGATGCGCTGGTTCTCTGTAAATGTCCAACTGGAAATACTGATTGTTGATGAGGAAGCAGCGACGACGTTTGAATATAGTAAAGTGTGAGTCGTCGCGTTGAGACAGCATGTTCAGATAGTCTCGATGTGTCAATTGAGTCTTCACCTCGATTACTTGGCCGCATATCTTCGGTCGACGAATTGTGTGGATATACGACCAGTGACCTGAGAAGAACAAATGCAAGTTACATCGCTATTCAGAGCCTTGCTTTCGATGTGACGCTCAATTCGCCAGCCAATTTAATTTCATTAATTTCACGATATATTTCATAGTGCCCCTTCAATGATCGAAAAGTACTATTCGCAGTGACTACTGTATCAAGCTGACGCGACACAACGCATTTCGAATAATCGAGTTGCACATTGAGTCGCACATTTAATCTATTGTATTAACGAATGTAACTATATCTGCTTTTTGGTGATTTGATTTACAAAGTAATGCCAACGTATTACGGAATACTATTGCTACAAAATGGAGAGAATCGTTATACACATGAGAGCGTCCTCACCTTTCTGGCCGCGCTTACGCAGACGCGCCTGCATCTTGGGATTGTTGCTCTGGAGGTAGTTGTGCACGACGTCGAAGTCCTGAAAGGGCGGGAACTTGTCGTCTGCCGGCAATGGCGCCTTGACAAGGAACTTAACTTTGCGACTGCTGGCGCGCAGCCGGTCACCCGTGTCGATGCCCAGCTTCTGGCACACGCACTCGATCATTCGGCAGATCTTGGACTCGAAATCCTGCGAATTGTCGATTACGTCGAAGTATGGATGACCAACCCAGGAAGCCGCAGCTTTATAGTCGAGTTCGCGGGCGAGTTCCACGCCTTCCGAACGACACGCGTGCTCTTCCGTGGAGTAGAATTCCTCGGCGCCGTTCGCCGCCGACACCATGTGGATAATCTGGTTGTACCTGTCGAATGGATGTTATTAGAGTTGGAAAGCAAACAAGTATCTCTAGTGATTAATCTAAGACGCGTTTCGAAAAAACTAGGATATCCTTTAGACTGTGACTTTCTTGAAAGATTATCACGAAGTATTATCATAAGGTTAAAGTACCAATGCCCGAATACACACCTAAGAATCTTGCAGATTCTTTTTGTGTGTTTCGGTCTCTAAATACAAATATTTAAACTTTTATCATAAAGATAACTGTTGTGATATTAGGATAAGAATATGTATAGTTAAAGGTTTAATATAAAACATAGACGAATGAATAATTAAGAAAACCAAGTCCTCTTCTTTTGGCAATTGTAGTTGAAATAACGAAATACTACTAGTATTTTCTTCCAATATTAAGTTTATAATCGTACCTGTTGTCCCTAAGCTCGACATTGTTCCATCCGTTGGAGGCCATCATGAGTTCCCATTTGTCTTTTGAGATAACTGAAAATTTTTCTTTTGAATCTTTCCATATAAAAGCATAAAGTTAAAAAGAAAAGACAATTTTTATATAAAAACTAGAAGTTGGATAAAACACGATTTCAATTTAATCTTGTGTAGCGAGAGTGTATTTAAGCAAACTTAAAACACATCAAGTATGTATGAATTATTTTCTGTACAACTATATCGTCATTTTCTCTAAAAGTTTGTACTTACAAGCGGAGGCATCCATTGCGCCGCGATCGCAGATGATCAAGCAATTCCTCGAGCAGCTCTCACCGAGTTGGAAGAAGGTGTTTTCTATTTGCAACATCGTGCGCAGGAGATTTTCCTGAAATTTGAACGCTGCAACACACGCAAGGAAAGACATGATTACTATGAAAATTAACGGATTCTGCTTGATTTGCAATGTTATTTCAAAAGGAGGATTTGGATTTTAACTTCAAGCGCTAGCGTGAATAGTTGCAATGCTGATTTTCGTAAAGAAGGAGAATAGAAAGTCTCGATGTCTCACGAAATAAAACTCATGATAAAAAGACCGAGTTTGGCAAATCTCTTTAAAATGACAGCCGTAGAATTATACTCAAAATTACTTTTTAAGTTACAACAAATCCGTTAAATAATTCGTCTGAAAAATGCTCGAAAAAATATGTATTTCCATAACTAAAATGAAATTAAAATATTTCTAAAACAAAATAATACATCAATTCATACAAACAAAATTAAAAAATGGTATTGCTACTAACAAAACGTATATTCATTTTGATGTTTTTGACGTTGAAATTATCAAGGTAAAAATAGTAGAGAGTTTGGGGAAGCCTGATTTGATGTAACTTTCGGAATTATGGATAAAAATACGGCGTGCACGTCGCAAAACTAATTCATAGAGTGTATCGGAAGATTAATCGCGAACTTCCCGGTGAGATTCTCGACCGTTCACGCCTTTCGTGAATTTCAGCAGATTCGCGCGTTTATCTCATTTTTTTCGCACGAGAGATTTTACTGATCGACCCTCGCAGATCTGATCAACAAGTGAGTCGGTTTCTAGCAGCGGTGGGTCCTAGCACGAATGCAAATGTCTAAACACAGCATTTGTTGGTCCAAAGCAGCGACCAGGTTGGATATGAAAATTGCGGAATAAGTGGTGTATGAAAGTCGCCGCGTACAAAGGCGATTGGGCAAAGCGAAACGCTGTTACTGTATTACTGTCGTATCACTCGTTGCGCCACGAATTCCAGTCTAGCGCGATAACGTAGGACTCACCCACACCGGAATCGACCTTCAGGATATCCGGCCACCTCGCCTCACCCTTGCAGGAGCCGCTCTTACGAATTAGTAGACGCGGGGAGGGCTTTGAGCGTGAAGGACAAGCGCTCTCTGCTAGAACCAACCGATCTTGTTGACGCGATCTCGTGGTCGGATCTCTTCGTCGTCACGAGTCGAAAAATTGGGATATTCGCGTTTCTCTCCAATAAGGGAGGTTAAACAGATGGGGACAAGTGGAAGGTGTGTGTTTTGACGAAATTTCGGTTGAGGAGTCAATTTCTTTTTTCCCGGAAGGAAAGCATTTTCTCGGTCTCGAGAATCAAGAACTCGGCTACACGCGAGAATTCCCCCGTCGTTGCGTTCATTCGCCAATATTTTGCGGCCTCCAGAAGCCGTCAGACGCTATTCGCAATGGACCGATCTCGAAGCTCTAATAAAACGCCGACATCGATGAGGTGGAAACACGAGTGAATTACAACGTACATCTTTTGCGAACGTCATCGTATCTCGTTCGCGCACGCATCGTATTTCACGCTGTCAAACACGTCATTCCACGTAGAAACAAAAGGATGACAAGTCGCGCGCGGGAGGCGACAACGAACGGACGAATTTAGACCGGCTTCTTTCGGCTCGCCGCGTGATTTCTTCTCGATTTAACCGCGATTCTCGCGAGGAGTCGTGAGAAAAATTTAGAGAAGGGGAACACTCTCCGCGCGTCGAAGACACATATAATCCCGAGAGCCGGGACTTAAATTACATAATGCACATTTTAAAAGACGCGAAACATCACATTCGGGTCTTAACATGCCCCGTGACTAGATATTCTCTCTACATTCGCCGACTGTCGTAACTTTCAGCTAAAAATATGAAAACCAGCCTCTATATTTCATGTATGCTCTCGCACAAAAGCGGGAGTTTCTGCTCCTCGTTTTGTTCAACAGGTTTGTGCGAAACGAGCAAATTTTCGGATAATTTGCGCGATAAGGAGAGCCGACGCTTCTCTCAAACGGCGCTAATTACAGCCGCGTCAACAATTATGCGGCGCGATAAACATACGTGTAAACGTAAATATAAGCGAAGAAGCCTGATATTCGCGCGCATTCGTTCCCGTTCAAGGGCGAGCTGATTAAAGCCGCGTGCGCGCGATCGTCTTACGTAAGGAACGAACAAACGTGTCGAACGTCGATGTGTGATGACCATCGCCCACGCAGCCGAATACTATCTCAAACCCGTTAACATTTCGCGAATTTTATGTCACGGGAGAACCACGCTGGCGCGTGGCTTTTATTTATGTGCATCTCGACACACATAACTTGCAATTTTTCTTAGACATTTTCGATATCTAATCTCTGATATCTAATATCAAGATTTCCTGAGCGAATCATATCGTTAGAAAATTAATCCGAGGCTTCTGAAAAGCGGCGAGATATAGTTTGAAGTTTCATCGAAATTCGAAGAAGTGCCAATCTCAAATCGTTCGAAAAGAAACGTCGAGAGCGCGTGTGTAGACGGCGAGAAGTTCAGCCGCGCACGTGGAGAGAGGAATAAATTTCGAAAGTATATCGCAAACGCGGAGGCTGTACGAAAGTGATGTTCTCCGTGTTACACGGGGAAAATATTGTAGTGAAAATCATATTAACATTATATTTTTTGATAACGTTTTTATGAATTAATTAATTAAGGCAATTAATTAATTAAAATAATTAAAATTAATCTAATTAATTTCATTAAAATATCATAATTCTGAAGTAAATAGTCAAATGCGTGAAATCTTTAAAGAAATATATAGTAATAATATTAATATATAGTCATAATTTTGTACTGTCAAGAATTGCAAAAATTTGGCTACATTTCGTACTACAATATTTTCGTGTGGAGTGAAATTTTGAACCACGTCCGAAGACTAATTACTCTCTGAGCACAAGGGGCAAATTGCAGCCAAATTTTGTAATTCTTAACTGTGCAGAATTATGACCGGAATTACTACATATTTCTTTAAGGATTTCATGCCAATGAACCCTTTACTACAAAATTATAATATATTAATTAATTTATAATTATACTGATTTCAATTACCTTAGTTAATTTAATATTTCTTGTATCGTATGCCACGTAGGTATATAGATCGTCAAATTTACTGTATCCGTAATACAATGTGAAAATTATTAGAATGATTTTGACTTCTTTATCCATTTTCTCTAATTGTTCTTTTCAATAAATGCCTGAATTGCTAAAGTCTGTTTTTGACTGTTGCCGACCGGAATACGAAGTTCTCTCCAGGCACTTATCGCGGGCATGTCGCGCGTGTGCAGCTTTCTTCTTTTTCCCGATGCAAACGTTATTCAGTCAGGCGCGACGTTTATCGATTCGACGTCTATCGACCTGAATGCTCGGTCGAAATATTATTTACCGGTCAGCAGATGTTACGGCGCGCCGAGAGATTCGCGCGAGAAGTCCTTCGCAACACCTCGCGCAGCGCGGAAGGCCAAGTCGCTAACGCGCGTGCATAAGCCAAGAATTTTTTGGCGTTACGCAATCGCACTATTGCACCGGGCGGCGGCAAGCTTGCGTGATCCTTCGGCTCTTCCAAACGAAACATGACATTGCGATTGTTCGAGAGATGCAATAAATAAAACCACCCATCACGCGTAAATCTGCACGGGAGCGAGCGGATGCATTGCGCGTAACAATTCGCACAGGGACAACGCACGGAGCGAGACCGGACCGCGTTTTCTCTCTCTCTCTCTCTCTCTCTCTCTCTCTCTCTCTCTCTCACACCGATTACATACATACGTTATACACTACCGGGACCTCGCGCGTGCACGCCAATCTATATCTACTATCGAGCCCCGCTTTGCGTCGTATTTCCCGCTTATTGTCGTATCATCCCGCTCGTATTTTGCGTTCGATTCTGGCGCGACGGTCTCTTCACGACCTGCTCGAATTTTCTTTCTCTCTCTTAAATCGACTTTATTTTCGAAAGAGAAAAAGATAGAGAGAGGAGGGCAACAATTAATCTTTTAATTACGCAAGTGTCCTCTTACTTAATTACGCCGATTACAGTGGCTTTAACTTGCTCTCCGATCGAAGGAATCGAAACCGGTACGATCCGGTTGCGCGGCTCGTCACGCGCGCCAATTTTCGACAGCGCGAACGTCTCGAGATCTCATTTATGGGTGGCCGCGACATCAAATACGATCTCGTCGCGACGATTACGTCGGTTTCCATAATGCAAATGTCACATAATTAGAGCAGGTAATCACGCGGCGCAGTCATGTACGAGATTAAGTTCATGCAGACGCGGAAAAGGGTACCGTTAGAAAGTTAGAATTTCACGGAGAGGCGTTGGCGGGAGGGTGAGATTGGGGAAGAACGTGAAAGTGCGACGTGAGGACTTACCTTCCTCCGCGTTCAGGTCCGTAAACTTGATGCCGCCGCTGAAATAGAAAAAAAGCAGACGGCAGATGAGACAACTGGTATAACAAACGGATACGCTATAAAATGTGCGTGCGTGCGCGCGCGACGCGCAACGAGACGTTTATTAATCGGCTTTAATCGGTAGAGACAAGACGAATCCGATGGTATACTTAATAATGTTGATATCGCGCTGAAGAGCCGAGCGAGTTGAAATCTTTCGACTGTATCGAACAATCTTAACATGGCAATTGTTAAGGTATCGAGCTCGCAGCTGGAAGAACTTACACGGAGAGAATTTCATAGTGAAAATTTCATAATGAAAATTAGTGGAATTCTGTAGCTCTGAGGAACAGATCGACACTTTGCAGCAATTGACTATCATTTCACTTTAAATGTATTATCTATATTTTAGGAACTGAAAAGTGTTATCGAAAAACTTGCATGTTTCCAGCAAAATTTCTTAGCAAACTTTTTACACTGAGAGAAAAATTATATTAAAATCAACGAATATTTCTTTAATGTGCCATTAATATATTTACTTAAATCTACCTTTATTTAAATCAAATATTGTTTTTCTGATTTAAATAAACAATATTTGGTTTAAATAAAGAGAGTGTAGATTTAAATAAATATGTTAATAGCACCCACATCAAGGAAATATTTGTTGATTTTAATATAATTTTTCTCTCAGTGTAACTATATCTCTTAACCAGATAGACTTTATTGACAGCCTATTCTTGCGCACTACTAGAAACATAATAAAATTGAAAAAAAATTTCCATAAATATATTACTTCTGTATACACGAAAAGATTTTTGTAATGAAAATCGCTATTGAATTTTGTAGCTGAGAAATAGAGACTCTGCAAGGATCGACTATTCTTTCACTTCAAATGTGCTATCTATATTTTAGGAACTGAAAAGTGTTATCGAGAAAATCTTACTGTGTTTCAAGCCAAATTTTCTGTTTTTTAGCAAGATAGATGTTACTGTCAGTTTATTTCCCTGCAGTACTAGAAACATGGTAAAACAGACAAAAATTTACATAAAAAAAAATACTATGATATTCTTTCCGTATAAAAGCCGCGTTCGTTTTTCGAATAATCTTTACATTGAATACAAAATAACTATTGCTACAATATGAACTTATTCGAAAGAAAGTGATGCGTTTGAAATAGTTTTTCAAACCGTCTGTTCTCTTATTCGTGTGAATTTTTTCGAAAGGGCACTTAGTCCCTTTAAATTCCTTCTTTGCACGGATATGTACATAATGCGACTGTATATTATTTGCATGAAAATATATTTCTTTTTACATTCACGCTGTTATCTATGAGAAACGACAAACCCGATTAAATGGCAAAACGGCGGGGGAATTTTTTTTTTTGTAATACCCACCTCAGGAGCACAGTGGCGGTCTCGGGGACGCGGAACACCTGAAAAAGAAGGGGAAAGACCACCGTTCTATCAAATTCACAACGATAAGAGCCCCCCGAAGCAAGTTCGCGTGTCATTCACTTTTTTCTCCTTTTTTAGAAACGGGTGTCAGGCTTATTTCCACGCAAGATACTGGCGTAACCGCCTTAATTAAGCGCTCGATTAGCGTGAATTATCCAGAAAATAAATCTGTGCAAAATGTCGAAAGGTAACCACTTTCGTTACGATCGCTGGTCGCGCCACAAAATTCGCGACACAAGTCCGTCTCAACCGGCGACTACGCGAATAGACCGTGAAAATTAAAAATATCACCTCCAGGATTCGAGCCTGAAGCTTGTCGTTTCGGGGGGCTATTATATGACATAATAGTTACATTACATGCACAATACGTCGATCACATGACCATCGAAGAAACGTGCGAGTGTCGTGTGCACGATGAGAAAATTCGCGACCACTCAACACGCTCTTCCGCTTTTTTTTTTCGCGAAAACTGACGGCAAAATTCGAAAGATTGTTTACCTTCCAGCCCATGTTCTCGAAGAAGGTGCACAATCTGGCTTGTCCAGTAGTCTTGCCGCCGCATGGTCCTGTAAACGTAAATATGTGTTAGATTTATATTGAAATAAATCGTGAGTGGAATATAAATAAAAATGTAAGAACGCGCCAATAGAAAATCTTTCAGACACATAACTGAATGAAATGAGACGAATCAGCGAGACCCTGAGGCGCTTATGCACTGAGAAAAATACTTGAACATTTATTTGTAGGACAAAAGTTTATATTTCACAGAAATAAATTTTATTTCGCGAAAATATATATTATTTCATAGAATAAACTTTGTATCGCATAAATAAATTTTCAAGTATCTTTCTCTCAGTTTATATCGAAACCGAAATTTTTCTTCTTTGAAAAACAAACATTAAAGCGAATACATCGCGTCAACTTATATTTAAAATGTCCCATTGCTCCAAGCATTATCACATTGAAAAAGGAAGTATTTGAAAATTTATTTTGAGATATATTTATTTATCGTGAGATTATTTATTGTGAGATATAAGTTCACATTTCACAGAAATAAACTTTATATCCAACAAATTAAAAGTTTCAGATGTTTTTTTTTAATGCATCATTCGTCGAATACATCGGATTCTTCAAATTATCCAGCAATATTATATCAGACTTACTTCCGCTTAAATAAAGATTCGATCGGCCGTCGATTTCGTCGATAAGACTCTTTGATCTGATTACACTGAGAAAAAAATTTTTGAAAATTTATTTGTAGGACAAAAATTGATTTCACAGAAACACATTTTATTTCTCAGAAATATACTTTATTTCACGGAAATAAATTTTGTATCACACAAATAAATTTCCAAGTATCTTTTCCTCAGTGTACAAGGATAGCTAACAATAATTATATATACGTTGCGTAGCAATTTACAGAAGGAGAAAGTTCTACTTGTAAAAATAAATTGAATAGAAAGGAAGAAAGCGATTGTAAAAAAGAAACTCACAAACACAAAACGAACGAATTCGACGACTGCAGATACACAAAAAATATATTTTCCGTCTGCATTGGTGTCCCACAGGTACATAAATACAGATACGTACAGTATTGTTTACGATGATGCAAGTACGGAATTTTTAAACAAGAAAAAATTGATGGGACAAAGGTACGCGAAATGGCAGACGCCAATAAAACTCAAATTGAATGTAATTGATGCGCGCCGACACGGCTATTAACTTAGTATGATGCATCGTGCTTGGGAATGCAGTGACGCATTAGTCCTGCTATTAGGCCCACTTGAGACCTTCTAACAAGGCCCAAAATTAACTTTCCTGTGATAAAAGCGAAAATAGCAGAGCAATAGAAAAATAATCTCAAAGGGCCAAACTGGTTGACGGAAGGATCACTTTGCCGAGTGCGCAAAAATAGACAACTTTTGAATAGAAAATCATGAGAAGAAGCTTAGAGGAGGGGACGTCGAAACGTTTTGCTCCGTTATTGGCGAGGACAGTATTATTAGCGCTATTAAATGTTATTACTAAAACGAGCATTGTCTTTTTCTGTCCCGACTGAGTCGATCGAAAACGTCAGCGCGATCAATTGCGAATGGATTGATACTCTTAATAGTTCACATCCTACCGGATTTGTCGCAGTGATAACGAAGTCATGGCACGTGAGCCGTATAAAAGCGACTTTAAGCTCGAACTTTTTGTGAGATTTACGTGAATCTTGTGAAACAAACCAGGAGATTCAATCTTGTACAAGGAGTTTGAGAAAGTTTACGTTAAAAAAATATGAAAGGTGCTTGCTTTATATAAGTTTGAAGCATTGGAAGATTTTTTCGAGAATCCATTGGAAAACACTTTGATTATAATACAATTATAATTCGATTAAGTTTGTCTATCTTTATTATATATTTCTATTTTATCCATGTATTATATACAAATGATAAATATGAAACGATATATTTAAATGAGACTCTGCTATCTGTATTAATAGTCGTTACTTGAAACTTGCCCCAAATGAGATGCTCAGATTTGAATTTAGAGTTAGGTATGAATCTTTCAGCTAACTCGCGATTGCAAATATAATGTCGCATGTATTGGATAATTCAAGAAGAAAATTCAAATCTAATTCTAAATTCATATCTGAGTATCTCATGTGAGACAAGTTTCAAATAATGATTATTAATATGGTTACTAAAATTGGACTATTAATTATCTAAGTATCTCATCTGAAACAAGTTTAAATAACGATTATTAGTACGAATCTACCATGTGCATTACATGATGTCGTTGGTCATTGATAAGTCACGTCGTACATAAAGGACGATAAATAAGTAGAATGTAAGATAGTTCTATCAATGCCCATTGATAATGTTTACATTATCTATGTGTAACGCGACATGCTCGTCCACTCACGATCTCTTAGGGTCGGTTTTTCAATAGCACTTTAAACTTAGATTCAAGTTTAAACTCTATTCTAGCAATGCGTTTGTTTTGTTTAAACAGAGTTTAAGTTGAAATCTAAGTTTAAACTATCATTGAAAAACCGGCTCTTAGCGGCTTTTTATCGCTAACAAATATTTAGGGACGGTTTATCGAAGTATATTGAGGAAAAAAAATATCATGTCACGATACTCGCAAGCCAGACGCACATAATCTCGTCTGGGAACTTCTTAAAATAAAAAAAGTGACCGTTGTACTATCCCAGATAGACTTTCGTGATTATGTCACGACGTAAGATAATCGATGATGTAAACTTTACAATTCCTTTGATTACATTTATGAACTAAATATATATTGTATTGTTAATTATAAAATTTATTTCATACACAATAATGAAAATTTTTTGTTGTACAACTGCGACAAAAAACGTTGCGTTCACAAATTTTCATATTATCTTCAATATAACGCGTTGTTTGAGACAAATTTTAATCATTTCTTTCCGTATTTCTATTTCATTATTCTATGTGATCAATGTGAGCACAATCTGATCAGTCATAAGGGACTCAGGGCCGGTTTTTCAATAGCAGTTTAAACTTGGATTCAAGTTTAAACTCTATCCTAACAATGCATTTGTTTTGTTTAAACAGAGTTTAAGTTGAAATCTAAGTTTAAACTATCATTGAAAAACCGGCTCTTAGCGGCTTTTTATCGCTAACAAATATTTAGGGACGGCTTATCGAAGTATATTGAGGAAAAAAAATATCATGTCACGATACTCGCAAGCCAGACGCACATAATCTCATCTGGGAACTTCTTAAAATAAAAAAAAGTGACCGTTGTACTATCCCAGATAGACTTTCGTGATTATGTCACGACGTAAGATAATCGATGATGTAAACTTTACAATTCCTTTGATTACATTTATGAACTAAATATATATTGTATTGTTAATTATAAAATTTATCTCATACACAATAATGAAAATTTTTTGTTGTACAACTGCGACAAAAAACGTTGCGTTCACAAATTTTCATATTATCTTCAATATAACGCGTTGTTTGAGACAAATTTTAATCATTTCTTTCCGTATTTCTATTTCATTATTCTATGTGATCAATGTGAGCACAATCTGATCAGTCATAAGGGACTCAGGGCCGGTTTTTCAATAGCAGTTTAAACTTGGATTCAAGTTTAAACTCTATCCTAACAATGCATTTGTTTTGTTTAAACAGAGTTTAAGTTGAAATCTAAGTTTAAACTATCATTGAAAAAGCGGCCCTTAATGTTGCTGAATTTCGTGATTTAATATACTTAAAGACACATCAGTCCATAGAGAATGTAGCTTTAAACACACCGCGTGTTTAATAGCGATAGCATATCTTATCCAGCACGTTCCATAAATCAATTTTATACGACATCACCCACGCCACATAGATGATCAGTGCCCGACATTGTGATGTGAATATATTTGTTGAATAAATAAATAATAAAAAAAATAAACGTTAACAAATAAATAAAAATATTTGTCAAATATGTTTCACAAAATACTTAATAAAAGTTCGTATAGTTCTATTTTAGAGCCAAAATAGGCTTGTTTTTTTTAGCTCAACTACACTGAGAAAAAGAAACTTGAAAATTTATTTGTGGGGAATACAAAGTTTACGTTTGTGAAATGAAATGTATGTTGGTAAAGTTGCTTCTTGTGGAATAAAGTCGATTTCTGTAAAATAAAATCTATCTCATAGAAGTAGACTTTCACTATCCTACATATAAATTTTCAAGTATTTTTTCCTGGTGTAATGCCGCATGGAAACTTCATTCTTTTTTTTCCTTCGACGCCAGGTTATATATCTGTTTCACTGTAAAAGCAAAAAGTGAGCCTTGGTTCCAGTAAAAAGGACATACTTGAAAAATATTTCACTACAAAGGCAAGAATGTATCTTAGCTAAAGAGAATCCAAAAGAATCCAACGTAAAATGACCCAAAGGGAAAGTTCAACGTAGTGACTCACGTGGTGTGGAACGTGCTGAAAAGATCGCGCGCGCAATCTTGTTAGATAAATCTCGAATTAAATATTAGATAACCGTGTTTAGCGCTAAATTTGGGATCCCGATCCTCTCAAGGTGCTTCTCGGATATTACGTCGAGACTTGGCGCGTCGAATTTCCCTCTGTCCGTAATACTTAACAATTCTTCCTCCTCGTTCGCGCGACTTAATTTAATCGCACGACTCAACCGACCCTCGTACGATCGTCCGAGACAAACGGAATTAGCAAACGACTTGGCGTTTCTTTCTTCTTCTTTTCCGCTCTCTGTCCTTCCTTTTTCTGACGCAACACATCGGCCGTTTTCCCCCAATCACACCCGGTATAGCCGCGCTCGCGGAAAGGCTCGCGCGTGTCTCCGCGCGTGGAATCGATCGATGTCCGCGTGGCTACGATAACGTGCGACCGACAGACATCGCAAAATCGGGGAGGACGAAGAGCGTGAAGGGACGAGAGTCGCGTGGCAGAGGGTCGCGCGCAAATGAGCCACCGAGGATCTCAGTCTATCCGCCCTTTTTTCATTCGGCTCGCCAGATACATTTGTAAAATAGATCTGCGGCGCACCCGGCTGGCACCCTGGTGCACCTGTGAAAAAATACGGCACTGCGGGCGCGACACAGACGTCCCCCGTGCATGCTCGCAAACCCTTTTTCGATCGAAGCTAATCTGTGACTCTGGAAAATTGTACGTCCGACTTCTACCTCGCGCGACCTCGCGACGGTAGAGTCTCGTTTTGTTTACGCTACTCCCCACGAATTCAGTCCGCGTTCAGGTGGACTATTCGCCGCCGCCACCCCCCAGCCGGGAGCGATAACCGTATGCGACAGAGCGCGATGACAACAAACATTCCACGTACCTCCAGTCAGCACGAGTTTGTACACGCGTTTATGATCCATCGTCGCGTGTTTTGTCGTTCACTTCCGCTACGGCCGAATCGTTCTCTCCTGCTCGTCGTCCTGCTGCTCTCCTCCTTTTTTTCTCGGTTGTCCGCGACGTCGTCCGTGCACTCGAGCTTATCCTCGACGATGCTCTTCCGATGAAGATGGTGTGGTGCGAACGTGCGTAAGGCGGCAGTCGATACTACATGAATACCTGATGATACATTTCGAGTCGCTGCGCGCACGACCGCGTACTTGAACGATACATGAGATATAACGACGACGTCGACAACGAGATCTCTCTCTTTCTCTCTCTTACACCGAACGAGCTACGGCGGCAAAGGACACCACTCGAATGACCGCACGATACCACAAACAAGCGACCGTCACGCCGCACCGTCCGGAAGCTTCTAGAGTCGCGCAGCTGCTCGCAGCACGGCGGCCATGGTGTGGTGGGGGGAGCGCCAATAGCACGCATGCGCAGTGGCGCGCGCTCGAAGCAATGGCGGAGGGGGACACCCATCTCGTGCGTTCGGGGAGCACGCTACCAACGCTACCGCGTTCTTCTATCTTTATCGCTCCTTGGATATGCAACAAAGATCGAATGACACAGTAGCGCTGAATAGCACTAATAGCGAGCTCCCCGAACGCACCTGATGTATCGAGAACATTCGCGCCGAATTCGAACTCTCCTTACATCAGCAGTACTGTCAAGCTGGCGTCCCACAGTGCGGAAATTTCACAACGGAAGACGTGGAGTCAACGTGACCGATCAGAAAAAAAAAAAGAAAGCGAAACGACCGCATAGTTCCGTTCCGCGGAGGATTTTCGCGTTATGGAACGCCAGCCTCACACATAGACAAGGCTCGGTTGCGTCAACGTTATTTTAATTTTAAGTAAGACTCAAATATATATCTTTATTTATTTAGTTTATCTGTCTTTATTTAGAAAGAAAGATGAAGATAGACAAGCTCTTTAAGCAAATTAAGACTCACTTAAAATCAAAACAATGTTGGTGCAACTGGGCATACTTTTACCAAGCTCCCATTAAACTAACCATTTTGGTGACTTTACAGAATTCTAACTGAAGCTACTTTTAGAGAAGAAATGGAAACTGAAAAGTTGTAAATGTGAATTGATAATGCAACTCTTGCTTTCTAATTTACATTTTCGTCATTAATTTTACAGTTATTTATTGACCAGAAAAAAAGGAAAGTGTTCGGAGTATTTTAGAGGCGTACTTAATTGATTGCAAGTGTGATTTTCTATCTTTATATTTCAATGTATTTTGGAGGAATTCTAGGCATGCATTTCCTCGTTTCTGATATCATCAGTCGAGAATTTCGTGACGAAAGATCAAGAGGCTTAAGTGACTATTAATGATATTTCATTAATAAAAATAACATTTTACCAAATTTTCATTTTCATTAATGTGTTCAAATATCTTCTTTAAATAATTATCTGATAATTAAACTTTCGTCACTATTTCGTCAACCGTGAAGATTAGATTTTTTTACGAGGGTATGCAGTTTTTGTAAATGTTCTTCTCGTTTTGGAAATTTCCAAAATTTAAAGGTTTTCTAAGTTAAATTCCAAGTTTTAACAGGTTCGGATACTTCAGGTAATTTTCCAATCCCCTCTCTCTCTTTTTCTTTCGTCGCCGTTTCGTCAAACAATGAAACCATGAAGATTATATCGATACAGCTGATTTGAGAGGTAAAAGAAACATTTTGTCATATCAAGTTTTCGACTAGGGTTAACATGAAAGAGAGAGACAGAGAGAGAGAGAGAGATAGAGAGAGAGAGAGAGAGAACCGTGTCTACGTCGTCTTTATTTATATATTTATCGCACGTTTTACATCTTTATGCCGCACGTGCAGTCCGCTTTTGGTGTCTTTGGAAAATATCTCAATAAAAAAAATGAGTATTTTTATTGCTCCCTCGTGTTCACGCGACCGCGATAAAAATAATGTCCTTGGTACAGATATTACGCTCTGTCGAGTTTCCTCTATCTTATCCGTCTAAATACGACACAAAAATACGAAATGCACTTAAAAGATACCTAGTATGCTTTTGTCAATCTTTTTTGGCTAATAGCTTTTTGAAATCCCTTTATCAGGTAGTTCGGGAATTCTTTCGTCAGGAAGTTTGGGTTATGAAAAGAAAAAGAGAAGTAT
The DNA here is from genome assembly GCF_010583005.1 of Odontomachus brunneus. Taxonomy (NCBI): domain Eukaryota; kingdom Metazoa; phylum Arthropoda; class Insecta; order Hymenoptera; family Formicidae; genus Odontomachus; species Odontomachus brunneus. The sequence goes on from NW_022639546.1 coordinate 598,065, forward strand.
GGGTCTTGAAAGAGAAAACGACACACGTAGTATAATTATATGTAAAGTTCCATCGAAACATGAGACACTGAGAATACAATTGGATGAAATTTGGCCTCAGGTCGCTGACATTTATATGTTTTAAATTGAGCACGCAGAGAACGACAATGTCACGAAGTAAATGAAAATTTAATGGAACACCTGCGCTTCTATTTTCAGCTATTCGAAGGCGCAACGCGCTAGTTTGCGAAGGAAAATTGCCCGAATCGGGAGATTTGATCTTTCTGTATTTCTCGTTTCCATATTTCGGTATTTACCTTTTCTCTCTCTTTCTTTCGTTCTCTATCTTTATATCAGTCGACCGGCTAAATATATGCAATTAACATAGTTAAGTAAACAGCATCGTGGGATCCTACTGCGCAATTATGACGTGCGATATCACGCAGTGTGATTTATAACTAACGTACATTTCAGGGTCTCACACTCAAGGATACTCGGATCAATTGTTCTTATTGCTTCTAAACTGGAAGATAGTTCAGGGTACCTATTATGGATTTCTTCGGAATCAATTCCGATCGGAAACATTCAGTTATTTCCTAGATTTCTATTGTCTTTTCTAGGGGAAACGGAATTATTCCGATCGGAATTGATTCCGAAGAAGTCCATAATAGATACCCAGAAGAAGATTCAGCAATAGCTATCTCTTTTTACAAAGTTATGTCAATCCGTCAGGAGTAGACCTTGTTGAAGGAAATAAGAATGACTGGGAAGAATAAAAGTGGTATTGCGTTCAAATTCAAAGTAGATATTCATCTAACTAAAGAATGTGACGTGACTACAACATCTCGTACACCAATTATGAAACACATTGTAGACGTAATTTGTCTAGATTGAGATTTTTAATTCGCCGCCTCACGAGATACGTACTTTGATCTTCCGAGGTAACACGTTCAGTTGAATTTTATAGTTAATTCAAACTCGCATTCGCTGCTTTGCGCGGCGCAAACTTTATTTGCACGGTTGTTACACGATTCACCGATTAGCCTTGGTATACCCTTGATATAACGCTAGAATAGAAATCGATTTTCAACATCTTTTTCCTAGAACGCTAGAGTTCTCTACTTACGTCGTCGTTAGCGTATGCACGTAAAAACAATACGTGTCGAGATTCATCTTCAAACAAACTCAAGGCTCTTCGGAGTTTAGAAAATTTCATCGTGAATTAAAACGATTTATAATATCTGAATAATTGTCTTAAAGAAAGAGTAAATCATGCGACGAGAATGCTAATATGAAAAGTATCGATCGATTTTACGTACGATAACGTTCTAAAATCGAAATGTTTAAAAGTTAGCAAAAGATCACTTTCCGGTGTTGATTCCATATTGTGCAACCATTTCCGCGATTTATTTTCCAAAAGACATTTCCAAGACAAGAGAAGTAGTCGAGACCAAGGATCAAAAATGGAATATCTAAATTCACTTTTGCATATCACAGGCAGGCGATAATAATTCTAATGTTTATTCGCGAGTAAACACAAAACATCGCAAAACACGATAGTTAGGATAATCATAATTTTCCATGCGTGCTTGTCATATCAACGATCGAATTCACTGCAAAATTGTGTATCGATTTCGATCCTCGGTCGTGACTCTTGAGGCTCAATTTGCCGAACGAGTGATTTTGGCGATTTATCGGTCGCCCTATATAGGCACTGCGGATAAACATCCGTAAAAGTAGAACTCTGCAGTCTCCGCTCCAACATTCAATTTCGTGCGTTCTCTGTGCAGAATTCCACCTTATCAGTAATCTCGATTCTAAGATTCTTAGAGAGAGAAGTGAGTAGAAGTGAAGATATATAATGATGTCAATGTACACAGCTTCAGCAAGAAGGCGTAATTAGTACACTGTACAATATTTTATATATATATATATATATATATATATATATATATATATATATATATATAATGCTAATATAACGAACTATATATATACTTTATAAATATAACTCTGTACTCATTATTATCACAATAATCATAATTATTATCTGTACACTTTTTGCACAAAGATAATGCCGTGTGGACCAACGCGACATCTATAATACCGAGAAAATAGAATTCTCACAGTAATTTAACGTGAGTTAAATTAACCCTTTCGCTACGGCACACTTCAACCAAAAAGTGTTCCCTGTATGTGGCACGATATTCGATTGTGAAATGCACGCGTATGGATTGAGAAATTCTGACCAATTCAAATGAGACAGAAAATTCACATCATAAATATGTGGAGACCGCAATTGTGTTGTGTTTTGACATTAGATTCCTATAAATATGTATGCTGATTTTGCGGCCACTGCGCCGCCGTATATACGATGTCCGCCAGTTATAAGCGGTTTTATGACGTGTATATACGGTGTACGTAACTAAGAAACTTCTTTTTGACGACGTACCTATTGTCCTACGTAGCAAAAGAGATAATGCCGGAATATAGATTCGAGAAAGAGAAGCCTATTATTTCGTAAGTGGTCCATTATAATTTGTATGCGTAATAAATTAGATTGATGAAATAAATTTTCTCTCCACTGACATTATATAATCAATATAGTACAAAAAAAAAAGTGCTAGAGATGCAAACCAATAAATATCATGATCTAAGCGTGATCGAATGCTTTAGTGCAGGGATTCTTAATATTTTTTTGTGCCATGGACTTCTTTGGCAATTTAGTGAAATTTCAGAATGCTTTTGTATACATAAAATTACATATATAAAGACTATAAAGCACAGATAATTTTTATTAAAATAAGTACAACAATAATTCTATTAAAGTTATATGTGTGGTAAAAGTTGTCAAAATAAAATTAAAATAAAGAAAAAAATATCTGCTAAATTTAGTTAGACTAGAAAATGTAAAACCGGTCAAAAGTAATATATTTTTCACTTAATTCCGCAGATCTCTTTTGACATATATTCATGAATGCCATAAAAATCTCTGAAATCTGAAATTTCAGATTAAGAATCCCTGCTTCAGAGTATATAGCGAGCTTTAGAAAAGCTGCAGCTGAAGATTCAGGGAAGAACTGAGGAAAATGTTACTCGTGTTCACGTTGTTCACGAGTCGTAGGAATCAAGTCTTTGCACGAATTTCAAGGGTATTCCGATGTGCAGTAATTCGTCCGGCGATCTGTTTCGCAGATCCAACCAATAGTGATTTAATGCTTGCCAACAAATCTCTGATAGCTTTGGGATCGTTAGCCAGACGGACAGAACAGCATTCGTCCTCTGTATCTGCAACAACATGAGTTCCAGTCAAAGATTAATTGCGGATAAATTGTCTGAATTAAAAAAAAAAAAAATAATTTTCACTGAACCTAAACTTTTATAATTAAAAGATGGAATATGTATGACATTATGTATGACATTATGAAAGCATCAAACTATAAAAAAACCTATGATTATTTTAAAAAATACAACTATATGTAACACTAACCGTGTTGTTCTCTTTGATAATACCACCAAATATGTACATACGACCTTCTGGGGTGAGTGCTGCTGAATGAAAGTACACTGGACAGGGCAGAATACACTTTCTTAAACACGTCCATTGTAACGTACTGAGGTCTAGCCGCCAAACATCGGAGAAGACACGATCGCCGTCATAGCCACCTGATATAACAACTACAGTAGCACCGGTTTTTTCATCTCTATACTGAACAGAGCCGTGACAGCGTCTTGGTGCTGGTACTGTGTTGTCATCGTTGTCACCATGTGTGCTCAATATCTTCCACTTATTGGACCGTAGATTGAATGCTGGGATTTCCTGAAAAATATTTCATTAATCATCAGGTGTCAAATGATATAAATGTTAAAGTTCTATTGATACTACAGTATAATACTATAGTATAATTTACAAAAATTACAATAAAATAAAATATATGTGTATATATTCAATGTGCTATAGAATTGCATCCAACGTGCATTTATATTACAGTAATAATTATTTTCATTACATATTCATAAAGCTAACTTTTTCCACAAAATCACGTTTATTTACTTACTGAAAAACCAAAGGCATCAATAGAAGTGCCACCACCCAAGATATAGATCATCTCACCATCAAATGCGAGTTCATGACGGTACCTGCCTGGTGGCTCTAATGAGTCTCTGCCCAAACAAACGTACACTGTTTCCCAGATGCCAGTTCTTAGATCAAATCGATGAATATCGCAAGTATATTCATAGCCTGTGGTGCCACCAACAGTGTACAGGTAAGGACCATAACATATCAGTGCCTGTTTGTACAATAAATAATTAACAAATAAGTAACAAACAAAAAGATTAAATAAGCTTGCTATTTTGTGTCTATACTTGAGGTAAAACTCAATATGCAATTAGATTGGTTTTGAGGTTGTTGAATTCTCATGTAAATAATGAATGTTGTTCATGGATATTTACATGCCAAAGACTCTGTTGTTTTTAATTGAATTAATGCTGCATTGGAACATTATTTTTTTTCCTTCAAAGCTAGGTTATATGGCTGAGTAGTTTTAAAAGTAAAAAGTACAATATAATTTGGCTAAAATAAACAGATTCAATATTGCAAGTACATAGTTTAAAGCTTAATCTACAATGTGTTCTTTGCTTTCTGTTTCTTGTTCTATGTCTTTTTTTGGCTAAAGACTGAAGTTAAAAGAGAAATAAAGAGAAGAAAATAGGCAGCAAAGATCACATTATATATTTAGGTTAAAAAAAATGAAAAACAAGTTCTTTTGTCACAGTACCTGTCCATATTGAGGCTCAGGTAGTTCACCAGAGGCTGGCACTAGTTTCATCGCACCATCGTCCACATTACAGATATAAAATTGATTGCTACAACTTTCACCAAATGGCACACCTGTACCACCATATACCATGAGTATGTTGCCGCGTAAGATCATAGCGTTTGAGGCTAGTTCGTTAGGCATGGTTTCTTGGGCAGGCAATCGTCGCCAACGTTCACTTGCTAAGTTAAATCGCCACAATTCTTTGAACAACGGCTTGCTGATGATCCACGTTGGATCATCGCGCATATCAGGGTCGGTGTCAGATACACACGGATTGAAACCACCGTACGAATAGAGATTCCGATGGTCGCAGGCGATACGGTGACCACTACGTGCCTTCGGACGCTCTTGCCCGTCCGTCTCGTGTTCGACAATTACGTACGGCTCGAACACGTACATATTTTTGACTTCCTCATCCATTTCACGAACCTATGTTTAGGATAGTCACGATCTGTTCCACTATTGCGAAAATGCAGTCACAGAAGCGATCGAAAACTAAGGCAAAGTCAAAACTAGGTTAGGATTAAGTTTCACGAATCTGTCACGTTTAGTCATTTCTAACCTCAAAAGCGCTCACCTTCGCGCTTTCAATGAGATTCGTCGTAGTCTCGTGCCTTGATAATTAGTCTCGCGTTTTCAATACTGCGTCACGACTTGCAACGACGATTGCTCTGGATCATTTTGCGTCTGCGAAAAATTCATATCCACTTTGCTACTTTTTCATATTTCCTTTGCTAACTATTATGATGAAACTAGTGTAGTTTGTAGATTTATCGTGTTGTTCTCTCTCTCTCTCTCTCTCTTGGTTTCCAAGTCTCTATCTCTACTGTTCGCGTCAGGGTGCAAACCCATGGTTACACGACATTTTTCCGAAAACTAGATGGAAAAATGTTGGTACCGACAAAAACCTCTAGACAACACAATTTTAATTTCCGCGGATTAGTGACAGTTTGTTATTCGACACATATACATGCATATGTCAAACGACTCCGCAAAATTCATGGACTTGCTACTTTAATAATGTCACTAATTCGCAGAAATTATTGCCTAGGGGTTTTTGTTGGTACCACCATTTTCCTATCTAATAGCGTGTTCGATTGGCCTTGGGTTAATTGCTCCGAGAGCGATTAATGACGTCATAAGTCTCTACTAGCCAATCATAAAACTTATAAGTACTTGTTCGACCAATAAACGTAGGCTGAATAACCTAGAGTGGGTTAACCCAAAGCCAGTCGAACATGCTATAATTTTCGGAAAAATGTCGTGTAACCCTATGTGTACTACGTCCATGGATCCATTAGTCCCGATCTACAATAGGTATAGTAAGCTTTAAGTCTTAAGAAATTGACCAATCACAGTCGATTATTCTTCTTAAATTTGATTGTGATTGGTCAATTTCTTAAGGGGTTACACCACAGTAGAAATTTCAAAAAATCGATTCTTTTTTTATTGGCTTAAAAAATCCTTTGAACCCTCTAGAATAAGAGACAAACGGTTTTATATCTGCCAGAAATCGTTTTCATTGAAATTTCGAGCTCTTTCTCGACCCCTCCCGACTGCTCCGAAACGACTACCTGCGGTAAATACGACACCTGCTTGTCGGGTACAGCATTATGTCTTACCATTCGATTTCTAACTTCTCTAATACACTAATAGATGTCGTTAGAAACATTTTCAAGCATTTTGAACACAAAGTACGTTAGTACAGCGTCCTTTGATGTTGAGAGGAGACGTAAATTTTGCGTGGAAGTTATTCGAAATCACGATTTTCTTTTGCAGTGCTAATTTTTCACACGTTATTTG
>NW_022639546.1:606607-608160 GCF_010583005.1 Odontomachus brunneus
CACATCACAACATTGTATTGAATTAATTCACTATTTTTACAGAATAAACGACGTAGAACAAGACATGCTAGGCGAGAGATAACACATAAAATTAGAGTTGTTGAATTAGGTTTAAAAGTTCATGAAATTTCAGATAACAATAATTGTGATTCGCTTGGTGACTTTCCACATTTAAGTACAGATAGTAGTGATAATGATGCAGCCAGTGATGATGTTATACATGGTCGATATGGCATCACATATACAAATGGCAATAATAATAATAATGATCATGAGATTGATTTGAACAATATGGACAATAGCGTTGATACTGCAGATGATCATAGTGAAGATGAGGCCTTAACAAGTTGTAGTGAAATATTTGAGGAAAATCCTACAAATATTAATGAGTTTCTTCGGAGTAATGATAAAAAAGAAATGTATCTGCTAAGAAATTTAAGAAAATGGGCAATGAAAGGTGTAAGCTTTGTTAAAGTTGATAACCTTCTGAAAATACTCGCAGTCTTGTTTCCCAATCTGCCTAAGAGTTATAAAAAATATTTTATATTTAGGTACAATACTTTGTGGGTCGCACAATCAGTCAAGGAAATGACTGGCAATGTGCTATGTACTTGGTATCAAAACTGCTAATAAATAATAAATTGGCAAGAGTAATAAGCTGGGGAGGTACTAAAGATACCAAAATTTCACTATCAAATAGTAAAATTATGGAAGCTGTTTACTGGGAGTATAATTCTATAATATAGCATTTTTGTTTTAATGAAATAGTAGATATAAAATATATGATAAATAAAAATTATAGGTGCTGTCCTGAAAAACCATCCAAAAAGTGACCTGAAGTTGGTAAAAACGAAAGTGCAAAGATGGCTGTACACCGGAAACCAAAGAAAAGTTTAATTAATATTTTACATTTTTCTAATCATGGACATATTAACCCTCAAACACCACACTATTTTCGTCACTTTTTTTATCACATATGTAATAAGCTATTTAGGTTAAAATAGGGCTGTGATGGAGGTTTTGTAATCTAGATATATTGTTTTTGTTCCTTACCGTTTAAAAGTGACGATTTTATTGAGGAACTGTGAGTCAAGAATAACTCATGTGTGATGTTTGAGGGTTAACTGTCTCTGTGATATTTAATATTAACGAAATGTTTTTTTTAGTTTATGTATTGATATTATGAAAGTATGATTTAACTTTATGTATCAAAATGTGTGTCGGTCACAATACGGTTGTGATGGAGTATTTGTAGTGGAGTATATTGGCCACGTTCAGCAGAGATAACCGCTCCACTACCGCTACGTAGCGACCGTCTACGATTGGAGTATTCTTTTAGACCTATGAAAGATGTAAAAGAATATTCCAATCGTAGACGTTCGCTACGTAGCGATAACGAAGCAGTTTTCTTCTCTTAACGCGGCCATTGCTTTTGTTCCTTACCGTTTAAAACTGACGCACATTTTATTGAGGATCTGTGAGTCACGAGTAACCCATATGTTATGTTATGAAAGGGTTAACTTTCTTTGTGATATTTAATCTTGATGACATTT
>NW_022639546.1:608170-608430 GCF_010583005.1 Odontomachus brunneus
GTTTATGGAAGATTTAAGGTGCCAATACATGGGAGCGTTCCAGCGTGAAGCGTTAAAGTGTTAGCCAATCAACGTATCAGGTTCCAGAAGTATACTTGTAGTTCTTGCGGAAAGCGGCACGTTGATTGGCTACCGCTTTAACGCTCGACGCTCGATGCTCCCATGTAAAGGCACCTTCACACCATGTCCGATGTCCGACGTACGACGTCCGATATCCAATAAGAGAACAGCTTTCCAATGGAGAATTGAATTCTCTAATA
>NW_022639546.1:608440-608771 GCF_010583005.1 Odontomachus brunneus
TTTAACGCGGCCATTGCTTTTGTTCCTTACCGTTTAAAACTGACGCACATTTTATTGAGGATCTGTGTGTCACGAGTAACCCATATGTTATGTTATGAAAGGGTTAACTTTCTTTGTGATATTTAATCTTGATGACATTTTTATTTTAGTTTATGTATTGATATTAGGAAACCATGAATCAACTTTATGTATCACAATGTGTGTTACAGTATATTTACTTTTTGTTTAGGGCTACATTTTGATATAAAATACAACTATTAATTCAATATAAAACTTTCTTTGATACGTGTTAAAGAGATTTAAAAAAATTATATATATATATATATATATA
>NW_022639546.1:613991-638538 GCF_010583005.1 Odontomachus brunneus
GGGATATTGGATGCAAAACCGTATGAAAATTTTGAAGTGTCAAAAAAAGAATGTATTGATCATGTACAAAAACGAATGGGCACTCGGTTGAGAAATTTGAGAAAAAAAACAAAAAATCTTGGAGGAAAAGGAAAATTAACTATGAAATTAATTGATCAGTTAACAATTTATTATGGCTTGGCCATTCGACGGAATTCAAACTCGTTGGAAAATATGAGAAATGAAATCTGGGCGACATTATTTCATAAAATGTCAACTGACGAAAATCCACAGCACGAAAAATGCTCAGAGTCTTGGTGCGAATGGAAGAAGGCGCAAGCAACGGGTTCCTTAGACTCCTTTCATCATAAGCCGGCACTATCGAACGAAGTTTTTGAAGCCATCAGACCAATCTACGAGGATTTGAGCCGTGACGAGTTGCTGAATCGTTGCTTGGGAGGCTATACGCAGAACAGCAACGAAAGTTTTAATTCTACAGTCTGGCACTTGGCTCCTAAAAATTATTCAAGCGGAAAGAAAATATTACAAATAGCAAGTGACATTGCTGTTTGTAATTTTAATGATGGACTGATAAACGTTTTAAGAATAATGAAAGTGATGGACATGAACATTGGACCACAATCCTACAACTTTTGCTTAGAAACGGACGCTGCTCGAATACAACGCGCGGACCGCTCTTTGACGGACGCAGCGAAAGAGGCTCGCTCCAGCATAAAAGCGTCCAGGAAAGAAAACGAGGAGGAGTTAAGCAACCTGGAAGGTCAGCTTTACGGTGCTGGAATAGCAGATTAAAGGTAAAAAATTTTTAATAATCCAAATTTTTATTTTATTAAGATTGAAACACGAGTCAAAACTTTAAACGCGTTTTTCTCGAAACACGTTTTTTCAAATCGGCACGCAGCATAACTCAAACAATTTTCTATTTTTTCACTCCAAATTAATATCACATCTTTAAAACAACATTCCGCATAGAAATACGTAGCCGATTTTCGATAAGTTAATATTTCGATTTTTTAGGTACAAATAAGTGCCCGTTTTTTGGTAGTAAAATGAACTTTTTTTTTCAAATGCTCGCCAATTTAACAAAAATGAATATTTTCAAAATCCCCTACGTATTTTTATAGCTATACTAATGTAGTTTAAGAAAAAATTTTTTATTTTGTTCCAGATTAATTTTTGCTACACTTCTACTGCGTGCCGCGAAGCCCCTTAAAAAAAAACCGTTCCGCAGAAACGGCTGTTGGGCAGCCATTTTGTAATATTTTTTAATAAACAAAATTTTTTTTAAAACTTCAAAACATGCTTAACAACATCCTTAAAAAGAATTACCCTTTTACTTTTCCTTCCACTTAAAAAAAAATCGCAAAAAAACGTTAAATTTTCGCTCTCTACTGTGGTGTAACCCCTTAAGGTTTATGGAAGATTTAAGGTGCCAATACATGGGAGCGTTCCAGCGTGAAGCGTTAAAGTGTTAGCCAATCAACGTATCAGGTTCCAGAAGTATACTTGTAGTTCTTGCGGAAAGCGGCACGTTGATTGGCTACCGCTTTAACGCTCGACGCTCGATGCTCCCATGTAAAGGCACCTTCACACCATGTCCGATGTCCGACGTACGACGTCCGATATCCAATAAGAGAACAGCTTTCCAATGGAGAATTGAATTCTCTAATAGAAAGCTGTTCTCTTATTGGATATCGGACGTCGTACATCGAATATTGGACGCGGTGTGATCTGCAATAAAGTTTGCTACACCAATTGTGGATCGGAACTTAGACGCCACAAATGCTTTGAAGTGCTTTAGCAAGTTGACCAATCATAGTTGATTATTACAAAAATAATCAGTTATGATTGGCTAATTCTTATGGCTTACCCCGCATATTGTAGACGAAGCTTAAAAAGAGAGAGAAAGAGAGAGAGAGATTCTTTCCAGACTGTACATGTGTATACGAAGACACCATTGATAGACGTGCAGTGTCTATTTTATCACTATAGTTTATTACAATTTGTAGTGTCTGAAGAGTGATTTTGTAAGTATATTTTATCAATATCTATTATTTAGATGAAACTTGAATTAATTAAATTTACTGTTTTGATTATATCAGGAATGTGTGTAAACCTAACCTCTAGAAAACTGTTATAAAAATAAACATAAAAAGATGTGAGAGAGGAGTCAATTAACTACAAAGTTTTGTAAGTTGTATGTAAATACTCAAATTGTATAAAAAGAAGAGATGAAATCAACATACACGATCCATATCAAGTATATTGATACGTATCAAGTACATACTAAATCTAACCTAACCTAACTATCATACATGAGTATGATTGCAAAAATCGTCGCTTTCTACTACGAAATGAAATATTAATTGACAAAGTTGATTACTATTAAGGTTAGTAAAACTGTCACACCGACGATATACAGCGTCAAAGACGTGCCCCGTGAACGAACTGAGACGTTTGTAAGCCTTAGTTCGGTGGCTCCTGCTATCCTGGCGGTATGGGAGGTAATATTATTTAAAAAAAAGTTTTAAAACTTCCTTTTAAATACTATCTCCTCCCATGCCGCCAGGATAGCAGGAGCCATCAAATTAAGGTGCTGTATATTGTCGTATGACAGTTTTCCTAACCTTAGTATTGATCAACTTTATCAATTAATTTCTCACTTCGCGGGGTAGAGCGACGTTTATTTTTGTCAAATTCTTATTCTACATGCAAAAACGCGCCGATTGAGTATATTTTCATCGATACTGGAGGTGATGTGTGTGAACTGAATAATTACCTAACCTTAACAGTGATCAACTTTGTCAATTAATATTTTGCTTCGCAGTAGAGAGCGACGATTTTTCCAAATAGAAAAGTTGTTTGCCTTTAAAAAACGCGTCGATTGAGTATTTTTTCATCAAAATCGGAAGTGAGGAGTGTAAACTGTATAATTACCCATTTTTGTAAACAATTCTTTAAAATACGTAATAATATAAAATTTTGTATCATACACACATAAAATAGGTGGCATAGATGAGTAAGATGAAACATTCAATTAGACTTATTCTTTTTCGAAGAACTTCCTGAACAGGTATATATTGGTGCAATAAGTTTAAGTGAAACAAAATATATTTTTACTCAGGATGTTCTTTCTTCTTAGTTATTGACACTCTAGAAAAGTTTGATTTTTCTTGCAACAGTAATGGTTGTTTAGTTTTAGTTGTAAAATTTTCTCTCGGAATCAATGAATGCAGGCAAAAAGTTTAACTACAATGTTGGAAATGCATGAGAAATTAGGTTTTTCTAGAATATCAGGAACTAATGTGATGTATAATTGAATGTTTTAGCCAATCCTATATATTTTATATATTTTCTCTCTCACACATTCTCTTGTAAGTTTTTTTATATATTTTAATTTATATAATCTGTAAAATTTGAAAAATCTAATGATTTTATTTTATATAAAATCATACATTAGAATCCTTATGATATTAAAAGCTCAACGATATTTGTAATATTTATTAATATTTGATGTAGGCTATTAATCCAAATCTTATTAGCTATATATGTCATAAAAATAACATTGTGTAATCGTGAGTGCTACATAAATATTACAGGTCAAACTAACACAGCAATATCTGTGCAGCAAAGAATCATGGAGAAGTCGCAGAAGATGCCGAAGGTGGCTAAGGTGAAAAACAAGGCGCCTGCGGAGATCCAGATCACCGCGGAGCAGCTGCTGCGCGAGGCGAAGGAGCGCGACCTGGAGATACTGCCACCACCGCCGAAGCAGAAGATCTCAGACCCGCATGAGCTTGCGGATTATCAGCATCGTAAGCGCAAAGCTTTCGAGGACATAATCCGTAAGAACCGTATGATCATCACCAACTGGATGAAGTACGCGCAATGGGAGGAGAGCCAGAAGCAGATTCAGCGCGCGAGGTCCATATACGAGCGCGCGCTCGAGGTGGATCATCGCAACATAGCGCTCTGGCTCAAGTACACGGAAATGGAGATGCGTAATCGTCAAGTGAACCACGCGCGTAATCTGTGGGATCGCGCGGTCACGCTGTTGCCGCGCGCCAATCAATTTTGGTACAAATACACGTATATGGAGGAGACCCTGGAGAACATAGCTGGTGCGCGCCAGGTGTTCGAACGGTGGATGGAGTGGGAGCCGGATGAGCAGGCCTGGCAGACGTATATCAAGTTCGAACTACGTTACAAAGAGATCGAACGCGCCCGGCAGATCTACGAGCGTTTCGTGATGGTACATCCGGACGTTCGCCATTGGATCAAGTATGCGCGCTTCGAGGAGTCGTACGGCTTCATCAGGGGAGCGCGCACAGTTTACGAGCGCGCGGTGAATTTCTACGGCGACGAGGGTTTGGACGAACGGTTGTTCTTGGCATTTGCCAAGTTCGAGGAAGCCCAGCGAGAACACGACCGCGCCCGTATCATCTACAAGTACGCGCTGGAGCACATACCGCGCAACAATACCCAGGAGATCTACAAGGCGTACACGATCCACGAGAAGAAGTACGGCGATCGCTCGGGCATCGAGGATGTTATAGTCAGCAAGCGAAAGCATCAGTACGAACAGGAGGTCAAGGAGAATCCGGCCAATTACGACGCATGGTTCGACTATCTGCGGCTGGTAGAGTCCGAAGGTAACGTCGACATGATCCGTGAGACTTACGAGCGTGCGATCGCCAATGTGCCGCCCACGAAAGAGAAGCAGTTCTGGCGCAGGTATATCTACCTGTGGATCAAGTACGCGCTCTTCGAGGAACTGGAAGCGAAAGATGTCGAGCGGTGTCGACAAGTGTACAAGGTATGTCTAGAGCTGATACCACACAAGCGTTTCACCTTCTCGAAGATTTGGCTGCTCTATGCGTACTTCGAGATCCGACAAAAAGATCTGATGAAGGCGAGGAAAACTTTGGGATTTGCTTTGGGCGTTTGCCCTACCGACAAGCTGTATCGCGGCTATATCGAACTGGAGATACAACTAGTGGAGTTTGATCGTTGCCGCAAGCTGTACGAGAAGTTCCTCGAGTTCGGCCCGGAGAACTGCACAACGTGGATGAGGTTTGCCGAGCTGGAGACGCGGCTGGGCGAGATTGAGCGTGCGCGTGCCATATACGAATTCGCGATCGCACGGCCGCGGCTGGACATGCCGGAACTGCTGTGGAAGTCGTATATCGACTTCGAGATCGCGCAAGGTGAAACGGAGAATGCCAGGCAGTTGTTCGAGCGACTTCTGGAGCGCACGTTGCACGTAAAGGTATGGATAGCGTATGCCAAGTTCGAGCTTCTTAATCCAGGCAACGACGATGCGCCGGATAATGTTGTCCTGGCGAGACGTATCTTTGAACGCGGTAACGACGCCTTGAGATCCAGTGGCGATACGGAGAGTCGTGTACTGTTATTGGAAGCGTGGAAAGACTTCGAGAACGAAAAAGGTATCGCTGACACTCTCTCCAAGATCATGGAGAAGATGCCACGACGTGTGAAGAAGAGGAGACGTGTGGTCGACGAGGATGGCAATGACGACGGCTGGGAAGAGGTGTTTGACTTTGTGTTCCCCGAGGATGAGTCGCAGAGACCGAATCTTAAATTCCTTGCATCTGCGAAGGCTTGGAAAAAACAGAACGAAGCATCTTGAGACAGCGAAGTTTTATGTATGTGACGCTGTAAAATTTAACTTGTAAAATATATATTGTAGATAAGTATATTTAGTATATAAGTATATTATATAGTTATATGTAATAAGAGAGAAATAAGACACGTAAAATAAGTTATAAAGAATGTACGATGATGAATCCATATATATTGGATTATGATCGTATCAATCTTTATTTATCAATGTAACATATAAACTGTGATATCTTGCGTCATCTTACGTGAGAAATATCGAGATTTTTAAATATATACCTCTCTCTTATTTTAAATCAAACTTATTCCACATTTTATGATAAAAATAAATTTGCATCATAATATTTGTATATTAGAATTAATATTATTTGTATTAGAACTAATACTATTTGCATTAGAACATTTTTGATTTAATTTACTTGTAAGAAGAATAAAAAGATAAATCTTTTCACAAAAATAACATATATTTTATTAAAAATGTATATATTACAAAATTATATACCATATGTGTGTACGTTTGAAAAATGTACAAAATTATACTAGGTAAGTCAAACATAACAATTGTTATCTAAAAGAATTTACTATTCATTGATTTTAGGTAAAGTTGTATAAAATTCAATGACAGTTACCAAAAGTATGGAAGTATTTTACTTTTTCTATATATTGAATTTTTTAAATTGTATAATATGTTTATAGGTGCGGTCCAACGACCGCTACAAATGCTTTGTAGCGTTTTTACTTCTTTCTCTTTCTTCATTCGAATCCGAGGAATAGAACAAGAGGGAGAAACGCTACATAACATTTGCAGCGGTTATTGGACCGCACCCTTTACCAAGTCTTCAACCTTTCCCGTGAATATTTTTGGTTATGCAACTTATAATATCTCTTTTTTAATTTTGTTTTTTCTTTTTTTGCACTATTCAAATTCTCTTCCAAAGTACATTCAAAAAAGTCACAGGTTATGTCTAAGGCTGCGTTCCGTTTCACGCATTGCGCGCATTTATCTATAGTTCATGTTACATATATTGTAGGCAATGCGCGCATAATGCGTGAAACGGAACGCAACCTAAACAAACGTGTCTGCGTAGCGGCGGTTAAACTAGAATAATATAATTTATATCAAAACTATTATAGGTTATTGTTTTTTGTGTATGAATATATTCCAAGAAGATAATAACTTCGAGAATTTCAACATTTCATGCGTGTTGCGTAAAATATTTTAAAAATGAGGGAGACTTTGCTTACAAACTGCGAGCGGAATTTTGTTAATAAATGTATAGAGGAGGAAACGGTATGTACTCATTTTAATTATTATAAATTTATTAGGCTATTTAAAACATTAATTTTTTGTATATATGTAATTATATATTTTATGTAAAATTGGTATAATGAATTTATTATGTTTTAGAGGTTAGACGGCCGGAATTTATTAGAGGCACGTTCCGTGAAAATTTACTTTGGATCCAATTGGGGATGTTGCATGGTATCTCTCGGGAATACAAAGTAAATCGATAAGTTAAATAAAAGATAAATTTATATGCGATTTTGCTAATGAATCACTAGTATTCACTATCATATTCTATCTGAATAATCTTATTTATATTAAAAATTATGACTATTATGAAATTTCCAGTCTTATATTTCCAGTCTTTATATTTTATGACATATAGAGATGTTAGCATATAATGTTGCATAATATTAAAAGATGGTTCTTTTTAGGGCAATTGCACAAGTATCATGTGATATACAACAGCCAAAAACATCTCGACCTAATGAAGGCATGATACATATAAATGTTGAACTCTCTCAGTTAGCTGCCCAAAATTTTGAAAGTGGTAGACAGTCTGAGGCAGCTATAATGATCAGCAGACAGCTGGAAAAATGCTTTAAAGATTCAAAGTGCGTAGACTTGGAATCTTTGTGTATTGTAGCAGATAAGAAGGTTATTAGAATATTTTTGACATTGTTAAGCTTTAATACTATAATGATAAGATATTGATATTGTGATATAACTTAAAACTTGGGTTTATAAACATTTCTAAAGGCTATTTCATGTTTTACTGTAAGATTGATTTTCATGTGGTCAAAATACTTATAACAATTTTATTCTACAAATTTTTCAATTTTATTTTGATATTGTATAAAAATTTAAGATTTGACATTTAAGATAAAACATTGTTATTATTGGTGGAGTAGAATTTCACTATAGTAATTAAGAGTTAAATATTTCTGCATAATGCATAATATTACTATGTAATATACGCATATTGTGATTTATTTATTTATATTCAGGTGTGGAACCTAAGAATTGATATTAATGTTATAAATCATGATGGGAATCTAATTGATTGTGCCTCCATAGCGACACTTGCTGCTCTGTTACATTTTCATAGGCCAGATGTTACTTCCACTGGTGAAGAAGTTATCATACATCCAGCTTCTGAGAAGGATTTTCTACCATTAACATTGTTTCATTATCCAGTCTGCATATCTTTTATAACTTTTGAAAGGTTTTTTAAACATTTGTTTATATTACTAATATTTTACAATTTTAGTAAGTATATATAAATATATATATATATATATATATATATATATATATATATATATATATTTACAGTTGTAACACCATAATGGATCCTACGTACATAGAAGAAAGAGTTGGCGTTGCTCGGCTTACTCTGGGTGTAAATTCTTACAGAGAACTCTGTAGCTTACATTTTGATTACTTAACAAAAACCATGACGGTCGAAGATGTAATATCTGCTGTTTCGTATCACGCAGCGACTTATGCAGCTAAACTAGTGCAGCAGATAAAGGAAACAGTAACTAAAGATGTGCAATCAAGGTAAAGTATATAACAAATAAAATAATATCAATAAAATAAGATTGGAAAAACATTTAGGATATCACTTCTTTATGCATATTTAATAAATACACTTAAAGTTTTAATAAAATATATTTTTACAATTTTAACATTGTTATAATTTTAAAAAGTATATTATCCTTATGCAACACATCTTTCAATAGTTATATGATATATGATGTTTTAGGTATAAAAAAGATAACAGCAACATCTGCAGTTTTAAAGAAAGCATTCATGCAGATAAACTCACCTCAATGATTGGCAATCATATTAGTATCAAACTACGCAAATGGGACGCAGTAGCTATAACTAAAGGTATGTTTGTATCTTTATTTATTTCGAAATGTATAATTAAAATATAAAATTAATTTCATGTATACAATATTAGGTGTTAAAATTTATATCTGTTAAATTAAAATGATTGCATCTCAATTTTTATTAATATTTGTATTTTTTTTATCAACCATCTTAAATGTATTTTGTATCTTAAATATATTATAAATATATAAAGATAGATAAGATATAGAGATATATGTACATATTTGTTGTATTTTAAATATATATACATATTTTAATTTAATGATAACAATTTACAGATGAAAGTATGGAAACAGAGAATGAGGGTAGTCGTATTATAAAACATCATGAAGGATCGGCTGAATTGGTACCTATCTTCAAAGTAAGTATAATTATATATATGTTCAATGTGGGATCAATTTTGTTTCTTTCTTAGTATTTAATTTTTTAATTTCCTTTATTTTTTATCTCTTTATATTGCACCATTTTCTTTAATAGACACACATTGTCATATATGATTTATATTTTATGAATTTGGACTAGTTGCTCAAAAAATATATAGTACAGCAATGTACTGACACTTTATATATACAATTCACTCGCAAACATGTAAATTTTTTTGTTTTCCTAATTATTATATTCTTCTGTCTTATTTTCAATAGAATTCGCCTGAGAGGGAAAGTAGTGTTAGCAGTATGGATGACTCCGATTGTTCAAACGATGAGAAATGTGTCAAGTCGCGAACTCCGACAAAAAGAACACCAACAAACATAGGTAAACAATGATATCCATTATATTTTATTTAAATTTTATTAAATAAACTTAATTATTTTTAGTACATTTTATCTCAATTTTTAATTATACAGAATTCTGTCTTTTGTGGGACATTGTAAATATTCAAAACATATTCTTCTGCATTTCAGATGAAATTTACGTGGAAGATAGCAATTGAGTGATTGTGCGACTTCCGTATTTTCTTCCAAAATATATTTCAACATTTTGGTAATGAAGAAAATTGATAATATTATAACATTATGGAACTAAAAATTTTGTTACAAAAGATGGATTTATTTCTCTTTTTTACGAGTTCATACAAATCAGTAAAACTATATAAAATTTAAAAAATTAACCGAAATTAACATCCTTGAACACTTTTTTGAAGTTTTCTTAATTCTCTGTAGCTCTCATAAACTGTTGTAACTTCTTAATATCATATTTTTATATAACTCCATGAGAAGAAATTCATTGATTTAACTTTTATAACAAAGATTAAGGAAGTATTTCAAGCATGATATGCTTTTTAATTTACATGTAAATTTTAGAATATTAGAAGTGGAAACGCAAAAAAATCATCAAGAAACAACTTAATTCTTGATCGTTGTGAATCTAATTTTTATTTCATCTCTGTATACATCAGTAAATTTATCTATCTACATTTTTCCAATATCACACACCAATTTCCCTGATCGTAGTAAACGTTCTTGAGCGTGGTTGCAGGTATTTCCGCGCACAATTCCGCGAGCTCGCCTTCCTGAAACACGTGGTAATATCGAAGGAAACGTTCGCCGCCCTTCTTCTTCCAAGGGACTAGCATGTCACTGTGAGCGAAATTTGTTCTGTTCTCGTGAATCGGCAGCGTTAATTGACACTCGGAAATCTTGCGGTTGATCTCGCGGTACTCTTGCTTATTCTTAGATCCGTATTTGAGATAGAACGATTCCGCGGAATCCCTGCGTTGCTCCTTTGCCCATACATAGATCAGACACTTGCCGTTCGGCCTGAGTACTCGCATCATCTCAGCGATGGCGCGTTTCCGTCGCTCTCGTGTGGATAAATGATGAATTACAGCTATGCTAATCGTCGCATCGATGGATTCGTCCCGATGCGGTAAATGCAGGCAATCGCACAGCAACACCTCGAACCCACGCCTGCGACAGATTTCCGCTAATCCCGAACTATGATCGCATCCCAGCTGAAACAATCATCTAAGTTAATAACGCATTAGCAATAAAAAATCTTGAGACAACTGTACTCGATGCATTAGTTTGAAAGGGAAAAATATATATTCCAGTTTATTAAGCAATCAAGATAAAAATATAATTAAGAGATAAGAAATACTTTATATATTTTTTGATCTCCACAAAGATATTTGCCGTTTCCGCAACCCACGTCCAACAGCAATGTGCCTTCTTCCAAATTTTCGAGGAACTTTGTTACGTTAGGCCACTGTTTATGTCTTGTCTCACTAAAGTGATTAGAAATTTCCTCGTAAACCTGAAAGTTATAATTTTAATAATGATATATAATATAAATGAAATATTCATGAATTGACATCTACTATATTAATAAATATATTTATAATGGCTGATAATTATTTGAATATATATTTATTACATGCCTGTAAAAAGAAATAATAATGAGATTTAAATTATTCGTACAATGTACGAATTTGTATACTTAATTCACGCACTTTATGTACATATGAATTTTCCAGGCTTGATGCTGCTTTGGCGTCGATGAAGGTAGGAGCATCGTGTCCTTTGCTATCGCAGTATTCTTCAAAATTGCAGCAGCAATCACCGGCACGCCGTACCTTTCTGAAAGTGAAGGACACTCTGGTGCCGCGTTCCTGCGTCGTACTACCGTTCTCTATGTCGATCACGTCGCTGTGACGAAGAGAAATACCGTGTGTCCACGCGTATCTCGCTTCTCCCGTCATAATTAACAACGATCTGGCTGGCAGCAGCACATCGATCTTCCGATCCGACCGCTTGAAGTTCATAACACATGACGAGCCTAGCGACAAGGACAGTATCGTGTCCTCGAAAACACTATGCGTGTCGACGTGTGGTGGTATACCTTGAATTGTTGCACGATCAGAGATCTTAACGACATTGTTCGTTGTTTGTGTCAGTCCACAAATTTACGCATGCTTATCATATAGAAGTATTTGTCACTATTGATTGTTGTAGAAAATGAAAATATAAAAATATAAAACGTAAATTTGCAATTAACATGAAATGGAGGGAGAAATTGAGGGAACTTGTAATTATAATATAAAAGATTTCGTTCTACGTATTTTTAGGACGTAAACTTGTGGGCTGATAAAGATATAAACGTTGAGGCGCTACCTTGCCCAGGTAAATACTTGTTAATAGTCAATTGGTCGTACACGTACTTGTGACCATGTTTATCAAAAAGGATCTGTAAAAATTTGTAATCTTGCGGAATCGGCGTAATCGGCCTATCAGGATTGACAGTATTCGTGCCATATTCGAATTCATATCCAAAGTGTTTCACTTGTCTGTGCTTCAGTTGCGACGAGGCGGATTCTGTAATACATTTAACATTTTTTAAAACTACATAGATTGCAAAATTTCGTGTTCAGTTTGACGAATTCTATTTGCACATAACGAGTGTGTCTTGAATAGACATCTTGTAGAGTGCATTTTACCACATTCGTCCCAATTGAGCGTTCTCAACAAACTTTCTTCTTGCTCTTTTGTTATGAAATTTTGTATTAACATAAGACCAGGTGGAAATGCAGAATTCTTCATATCATCTATATTAGGAACTGTAAAAAAGCATTATTATATTATTTTGTATTATGCAATTTGATTTACATCTATTTATTCATATAATTAAAATATTATCTAAATATTAAAAAATACATATTATATATATTACTAGTAATGATATCTGTGTTAATAACATCATAATTATTAGATGACTATACATAGAGATATAATATAGATTTATATTTAAATATATTTGCTTTATATAATTTTTTAGCATTTTACCTGTTTCTGTATAACAGACATATAGTGGACCATTTTGGCCTGGAAGTTTAATGCGTCCATGAATATAATTGTATACACATGTCGCATCTTCTTTTGTGTTACATGTTATGAAACAATATGATTTGCCTGATGGCATTATTAAGACATATTTTGAGATTAATGCATCTAATACACATTGTAATGTTTCTCTTTTTATGCCAGTAACTAAGCCACCATTGCATATCATTAGATGCTACAAAAGATAAAATGTGTATATTTTAATATTATTTATAAGCGAAACAATTTAAATTAAATTAAGAAATTAGATATAGATTACGATAACTTTCAAATTACATCCAAAGTATGTTGCTCTGAATTAAAATCCAGTTAAAATGAAAAAAGAATTGAACAAGTAGTAATACTATACTCAAATTTCTACATATAATTTTGCTTAAATACAGAATAAATAATTAATGCTTACTTGTGTGGGATCGTTGGAGCATTTAATATTCATATCCCTAAGTAGTCTATGATGAGCACGTTTTTGTTTGCGTACACTTTTTCTATCGTTCTTTTCTTTATTATCTTTAATTATAATGCTAGTATCATCACTTGGATACATAGCTTGATCTTTAAATATTTAAAGGAAGAATTTATGTAACGGGACATAACCACTACTCTTTATAAACGCAAACATAACCTGCAAAGATCTTGCAGAGTGCATTTGATATAGAGGACATAACGGGTCTAAGGAGTACATTAGACCCGTTATAAAAGTCTGTGAATAAAAGATCAAATATAAATGCTGTTTATAGCCATCACTACCTTGATTCCGCGTTATGGCTCCTGCACACAGGACGCGGTAATGCTTGCCGCGCGGCAGAAGTTCGCGCGACAGCCAATCAATATGTTGTTTTTCCGTAAGAGCTAGAAGGTTATTACGGAAAGCAGCATATTGATTAGCTGTCACGCGAACTTCTGCCGCGCGGCAAGCATTATCGCGTCCTGTGTACAGGAGTCATTACGGAAAGTAACGGCTCGTAGCGAAAACTTTGGAACTAAAGCCCATCAGACTATCGACTGCACAGGCCGACTCGACTGCCGACTACGACTGTCGACTTTCAATGGACCAATCACAGTGAGGCGCAGAGTCGGCGCCTCACTGTGATTGGTCCATTGAGAGTCGGCGGTCGGGTCGGCCTGTGCAATCGGTAATCTGATACGGGCTTAATGGCTTCTGCACACAGGACGCGGAATTGAGGTAGTGATGGCTATAAACATCTATATGGATCATTTAGTTCTAAAGTTTCCGCTACGAGCCGCTACTTTCCTTAACGAGGAATCAAAATAGTGATGGCTATAAACAGCATCTGTGACTGCGATATTAGGCGTTTTTTCGTTTCGTGACCACGATACCGTTTGGTTGGTTGGTTTAGTCCACTTAACGCTCGCAACGCCTCGAGTAACAAAGGCTTGGTTTACATCGTGCACTTGATACGCATAAATAGTAACTAAATAGTTACTAAATAGTAAGTTACTAGATAGTTACTAATAGTTACTAAATAGTAAGTTACTAGATAGTTACTAATAGTTACTAAATAGTAACTTTCTATTAGATAATCTTAATATCGACAATGCATATCAAGGGCGACGCATTCAATCATTATAATATGTTTTGTTGATAAATATTATACCAGCTTAATATACCGTTGTTTATATATATCTTCGATATTAAGATTATCTAATACAAAGTTACTATTTAGTTACGTGTATGAAGTGCACAATGTAAACCAAGCCAAAAATATAGCATATTCGATTGGCTCTGGATTAACCCACTCTGGGTTATTCAGCCTACGTTTATTGGTCAAACAAATACTTATAAGCTTTATGATTGGCTAATAGAAATTTATGACGTCATTAATCGCTCTCGGAGCGATTAACCCAGGGCCAGTCGAACACGCTAATAAATTGACGCTCGCGGCGTTACGAATGTTAAGTGGACCAAACTAACCAACCAAACGTTACCGTGGTCACGAAATGAAAAAACGCCTATATTTATTGCTACTATTGACAATGTGGTAGCCAATCAATGTTGTTGATCCATGAAAGCTGAAAGTTTATTGGCTACTGCGTCGCTTTTTACTGCGCGGCAGGTATTCCCTGTGTGCAGAAGTTATTACATATGTTTTAAATAAAATAATTATATTTTCTTAAACCGGTATTCACAACGATCTATATAACTAAACGGAGCATTAGATTTGTTCGCGTTTCTGAATAAAATAGAATTATTTTATTCAAAACAAAAGAACAGAATAGACTAACATACTACAAATTAGGAATTAGTAATTAGAAATAAAAATGACATAATTTTAGATATAAAAAAATAAACAATTTTAAATATATAATATATATATATATTAAATATTTAATATTTATTCCTATTTCTAATATATTTTTTTTATTGTACCCAAGGCTGAAAATCGAACATTTTAGTTCTGTCGAATTCCCCAAACGGATAAGTTTATGAACATGGTGACCGTTGAGCTTTTTCTTACCGGCGGGCTGGAGTAGAATGTGGTAGGCTGTGAGACTGACAAAATCGGGGCGCCATATTGCCAGCTTGTGTTTGGTTACCGTTTCTGGCGCGTGGTGAAGAATTTGTTATATTTAATTGATAACGATGTCGGACAATCAGGTAAGAATCTTACAGCGTTCCTCGCATTTCTTGTTGTTCGGTGATAATAATTGCGCCGAATGGCTAGCACTGATTAAAATCCGTTTTGGAATATTACTTCGATTTGCCGACTTCAAAGCTTGAGCTATAACCTTGTCGTTTACTAGGAACAAAAACCCGAAGCCGGCCCAGGCGATGCTAATTCCGAGTACATCAAGCTCAAAGTTGTCGGAAACGTAAGCTATGTGTACACATACCATTTTTATTTTTTTTTTTATATTTTTACGATTGTTCGTACTGGCGTAAGATTCGTACACATAAGATTTCTCCTTCTTTTTTCAGGACAGCAATGAAATTCACTTTAGGGTAAAGATGACCACTCAGATGGGTAAATTGAAGAAATCCTACAGCGATCGCGTGGTACGTGTTTTTTACGTTATATAGAACTTTGTAAAATTAATTTGTTAAATACTGACTGCAAAATAGTTGTTTTCTTTAGTTAATTAATATGTTTTAAGAAGTATGTTAACATACAATATATATTTTGTTATAATCATAAATATTATATTTTTCTTATTGAATTTTATTTCATAGTGTATATATAATATTCCATATAATAATGAAATAAGTTCTATTTAGGGTGTACCTATGACATCGCTTAGGTTTCTTTTTGATGGTAAAAGAATTAATGATGATGAAACACCAAAGCAGGCAAGTCATTCTTCATTATAATAAGCTTTATCTTTAATTTAATATTAATATTTTTTTATAAATATAGTATATTCATATGTACTTATTTAGATTTCTTCTTGTGTTGCATCAGAAATAATTTTAATTATGTGATTGTTTTCAGCTTGAAATGGAAAATGATGATGTTATCGAAGTATATCAAGAACAGACTGGTGGTCGCTATTGAGTAGTCAGGTGGGAGTCTTCATTTCGTTCTGATAATTTTAAAGTGAAAGTGACTCGTAACAAAAAGAAATGGACAAGTTTATAAGTACGCATATATAGATACACAACACACAGGTTAACAAACAATATTGTAAACTCTTCGATTTCACATGATGTTGTAAAATGTGCTGTCATACATTCCTCTACCAAAAGGCAAACCTCATGCGGTACAAAACATTAATTCAATCATAAAACATTTATATCGACAGTTGTACTGGAATATGACTATATATTTTGTCTTTTTTTTCTTACCATTGTTGTAATATCAACAAAGATAAGAAATCATTTGTTGTTAAAATGTGTTCAGGCAATTCAAAGCATTTCTTGCTTATTCTCAAACATCTCTAATGTTTTTTGCTTTCTTTTTCTGTTTCACGGGAAATACAGAATAATGCAAAAATGATATGACAAAATTGTTACGTCTGAGGTATACCTGTAATAAAAGTAATGATAATTTTAAGTTTTTTTGTGTCGCTTCTTTTGAACGATTGCAACGATAAGTGGTTCGCGAAGTGCAACTTCCGAAAATTCAAGATCAGCACTTTGCTCTCTTAGGAAAGGAACCAACGTTTCTTACTTTTTATAGATCATGAAATTCGATACGTGTACTATTGATGTAATTAATTCGTATCTCTGGGATAAGAGTACCGAATCTATAAACATGTTATACTATATTTACACATGTTAAGACAAAATCCTGTATCGAATTTATGTAACAATTTACTTTTCTGTAAAAATTACCTGAACACTTAAATAGTTTCATATCTATCAACGCGAAAGTTTAAACGGAATTCGAAGTACGCTCAAAGGATGTTCGAAAAATGTTCAAGCACCATTTGAAATATTTTGACAATGTCCTTTGGTCTTCCGCATTGTTTAGATAAAAATTAATAACAATAATGATTGATTGTAATGAAGTTCTTATGTGCAAGAAGAAAATAGTATGTTTAAGTGACATTTTAGATATAAAAAACCATTAAACATACATTAACGAGCCCGAATGTTTTTTTACAAGCATATTTTACATCCGTCGCTAATATGAAATCTCTGTATTAGTGATTCAAGAAATATAAGAAATTCTTTGACTTATATGTAATTGCCTGTGTATTTTAAAAAAATATATAATAATATGGTTATGTATATTTTCTTAAATTTGTGAATATACATATATGTAACTTCACGCGAGAATACATTATTCGTTATAAATACTTTATGTAATATAAATTTTAATTCTCTGCATATGTGCAAGTAGTCTAACAAATCACACAATAATGACTTATTTTCATAAATTTATATGAAAATTCCAAATTTAAGGAAATAAATCCAACAATTTGTCTTGAATTCTTTGGATAATTATAATTCCTGATCCCTTAGCGCGGGACTCCCGATTAATAACGTCAGAAGCGAGAAAATGCACGCTAAAAATTCTTATAACATTGCAGGTTGAAATAAAAAGATGTATCCTTAAAATTATATTCGTAATCGAGATCCAGATATGTAAAATAGTCTAAACATTTACCTTTTGCTGTAACAATCAATAAATAACCATAAAATTAACGTGATTAATCATGAGAAAAGATAGATTAATGATGAAAGTTGCATGTCATATTAATTGTACGATTATTTATTGATTGTTAGAAGAAGAGAAGTGATCGCGGAGAGGAGAAGGGGGCTATTTTACATATCTCAATCGATTGCGTCATTTTATAGATATATATTTTTATATATTTCTACGTATTTTATAATTTTTAACGTGTATTTGATCGCTTTTGGCATTATAAATCAAGATGACCGCGGCAAGGGGCCAGAAACCTTAAAGTATTATTAAGAATTTTTGGAATGATTATAAACTACGATAGAGGATCAATCTAAGATATTATTTCTCAACAATTGTTACGAGATAATATCATTTTAATGAAGCGATAAAAGTGACGAAATGGGTCTTCGACTAAATCGTTTTTATTTATACATTAAACATAATCAATAATTATATAATAATTCATTAATCATCAGCTCTTTCTTTAATTGTATGTGTTCCATCATATAGACTCTTATATTATAAGCAAAGATACTCCTAAAAATAATTATGTAGCTATATACAAATCATTCTCTCTCTCTCTCTTTCTCTCTCTCTCTCGAGCATTGACTAATATAATGTAATATGTGGCGAGCTACAACATTATTACATATTTACAATACGAAAATGTACCCTAGAAGAAGCAATTTCATTTTTAACGTATTTACTACAGTATAGGGAGTTTGTGAAAGTCCATATCAAGAAGTCAATGTATATATGCAGGATGACACACAAGCTCAATTTCAAAAACGGACTCTGATCGCGACCGAATTTCTAACATATCTTCATAACTAAGTCTATAATCGAAAGTCTACGAAGATAAAGTCTTTTTAAAATTAATTCATGTAATTTTGTTAATATAACTAATAATTATGAAAATAATATAATTTTCGTCTGGATCTTGCTCATCAAAAAGAAATAAGCTTTAACAAAATTACGTCCTTCAAATAATTTTAAGTTGACACAATAGAATTTGAAGACAAGGTTTAGTGACACTAGCTGAAAATTCGACGTATTATCATAGAGTCAACATCTCAAAATCTTTATCGAAAACTAAACGCGATATCGTTTCTTAAACTGGACTCAGACGATATCACTATTTTATAATCATCATAGCTTGCGTGAATAAACAAGCATAAGATGAGAAAAGGGTATATAAATATAATTATCCTGTAACTATAACTATTCTGTTTTCCTTTTTCTACTTCTGAAAAATTGCCTGTAAGAATGGATCAAAGAGATCGTCGCTAAAATTGAGTTCGTGAGTCGTCATGGGTCACTCCGTATACACTCGTTTGCATATGTTTTTTCCGATTTGCACGATTATGCAAGCTTGTGAGCAATATCTCGCAATCGTGATTATTTTATTCAAATTTTATTGGAAAAAACTTACAAACGAGTGTGCATATACCAGCGCTCTTTTTCGAGAATAGACGGTACAATCGATTACTTCGCCAGAAGTATGTAACGGACATCTCTCTCTCTTCATGCATACTTTTTGTCATCAAATCGGACCGTCGTTCTCTCGTGCAGCTAGTGCTGCGTCTTGAAACGAGAAGCTGTCGATTCGGTTTTACAATTATAACATACCCATCAACTCAAGGTTGTACATCGATAAAATCAAGGATTTCTGTTGTATAGCGGTAAGTAACATAAGACATCTTAGAATCATCCTGGACATGTCCAAAACGCCTGGAAAGTATCACATATTTTGAGCATATCTAAGATGATTTTAGGACATCTTGTGCTATCTGGGGCATGTCTAGAATGGTACAGAACTTGTTTCTTACGAAATAAATAATAGTTCACACTTATCAAGGGAGACACATCACGATTCCGATAAAGCAGACTCCAAAAAAGTTAACACTACCAATTGTGCTGTTAACGTCTGGAAAACGTTAAGGAAAGTCGGTGAATGTTAAGACAGAGAAATACACGAGGATGAGAAGCAGGGAACGCTCGAAGTACAATCTTGTCTTCATTGTTTTAACAAGAAAAATACACGAAGATCAGCTCTCACAGGCAAAGTGAATGTAACATCAAGTAATTCAACACCAATCATCAACTGACTTTTGAGCAGGATTACGAGCACAAGTAGAAGAAATTTTAAATCCGCAATTTAATCATTGTGAATGGTTGATGCAATAGATATGTGAATCGATGGGCAGAATATAAATGGACATATATATTTGCAAACAAGAATTGACAGATTCTCGTTTTGAATTCTTGTCGTTTTTTCGTGCAGAGATCACTCCTATTTACGTTTATCTCCTAGTATGTTCTCCTTCGCGTTTATCTCATATGCACGGCTCTGTCTCATTTCGCGAAGATTAAATAACATATCGGGTACTAAAAATAATAAAAATAGTCTCTGATAATGTAGTTTCTATAATATCTTTGTTTTATCCGGCAGATAAATATAGAATATTCTTATAGAAAGCATTTCAAGACGTCAGTCTTCGTCATATTTATTTTCCTTTTCTTTATCTCTCATCGTTCTCGCGCTTTCAACCAATTATTTATAGCGCTGCTAAGATATGAATAAAAAAACAAAATCAAGGTATGCACCTGTACTTTAGAAGAGAAAGGGCCAACACCTACTTTTATAGTTTTCAATTATGAAAACTTTAAAATTCGTAAACATTCCATGATCTGTAAATTCTCTGACTTTAGTCATGAATTTTGTTCTTTATTTACTAAAGCATTATACTTGATCAATGCTAACGATTATGTAAAGTTAAATTGATTTTTCACAAGTAACATAACGGAAATGAAGCTATGCGGATGCGGGTTTCCTTTTTTCACCTCCCATTATTTATTCTGATCATTTTATCACTCAAGTATAGTATTTTTTCCTAGAAAGTACAAATGCTACGTACTAAATAAGTACTCTTTTCTTTTCTTTTTTACCATTAGGATGCAGGATCTATATGTATATATATGTATGTGTGTACATATATATGTATACATATGTATATATACATATACACATATACATATGTATGTACACTTAAATAAAATGTACAGATCTTTAACTTGAGACTGTAATAATACGGTCTCTATAAAACGTAATTGTCGTTCGAATTTACGCGTGACTATATATATGCACAATTCTCCATTATTATTATCATCTTTTTCACTCTCCTTCTCCTCCTCCTCCTCCTCCTCTGGGGAGGATGCACAAGTATTCTTAATACTTTCATTCGTCGTTAATAATGTCTACTTATGTGAGATTGCGCATCATATAATAAATATATAATATCTGAAGGACATTATAAGGGGGAAGGCAGGAGACAGGGAAGTGCGGTCGTCTCTCTGTTAGATCTAAAAGCGCTGTGTTACTGCAGGCGAGGCATTTCTTTTGCTTGCGTGAGGGATAAAACGGAATCGGGAGTTTTTGTAAACGCGAGCGAGCGAGAGTTGAGTCTTCGTCTTAGAAAATTATTACGAGCGACCTGCGTACGATGACGTCGTGATGGGTCACAGAGCATCACGATGCCACACCCATGTTTTCTTCGTATGATCAAATCGATGCGCTAACCACTGTTGTTCTAATAGTTGATACCTGTCCTGACTGAGATATAGCGGCTTGCCACGTCTACAACACACGCAAAGGAGAATTATTTATAAAATTATATATATATATATATATATATATATATATATATCGAAATTCAATTTTTGCTGCTTTCTATAGATTTTAAATTTCTATGCTTTTAGATTGCGATCATCGCGAACCATTTTCTATTTTATAATTAATATTTTAAATATATATACACACTATCTCCTAATGCACATTAATATTTTAAAATAATTTATACTTACTTTAGATCTCTATCCTCCTCTTCGAAATCATCGAGATATAAAGATCCCCACAAACACGCTCGCCTACCTCGTATTACGATGATATAGGTTGAGGTCACTACGAGGTATATACCAGTTCCACCTCCACAATCGATTGAGTGCTGAAAAGAGAATAAAAGATTTCTACATAAAACTCCGTTCTTTGTACATAAATTCATTCTCTGTTGTTCTAATAAAACGCGTGATAATAAAACGTGCTCACCTGTATAGCCTCGTACACGTTCATCTGTTTGCAACAATTTTGTTTGAGGCAGACGATAGTGCCACATAACAAACAGATACTGATCTCCTGAGGGATCGAATGACACTTACCACAATGTCGCTCGTGATAATACTAAAAGAATAATACACAAGTTACAAATACGAAATGGGAGCGACACAGCATTATCAAAGGTAAATTCTTCAATTTAGAATACTCAAACATACTTATATAATGTATTTAAAAAAAACTACAGCTGTTTTAATGATTAAAGTCTGTTGATTTTTTCTTTTTGTTTCTTAAGAATTAAGGGATTCTTACGGTGAAAATTTTCTCGTATTCCCTCGGCAAACTGAGCAGCTTTGGCACCTGCCACGATATGTGTTGTTCCACAATCAGGCTCCTGGCTGGCTCAGCTAACTTCACGAAACGGTTGACGAATGCTAGCAGCTGATCACACCACAGTTGCGGCACCGAGACGCTCGCTTCCTTGTCCTGCCAATTGAGTGCTACCGTGGAATTAAAACTGTCCCAGTCCATGCCCTCCGTTACTAACTCCAGATAGTATACTAATCGCACGAATTCGCTCTGTGG
This sequence comes from Odontomachus brunneus, assembly GCF_010583005.1. Lineage (NCBI taxonomy): Eukaryota > Metazoa > Arthropoda > Insecta > Hymenoptera > Formicidae > Odontomachus > Odontomachus brunneus. Next base: position 636,435 of record NW_022639546.1, read on the forward strand.
TGTCCTGATTAGCGGCAATGGTTGTTCGTACAAATGATAACGCAATAACGAGGCCACTCGCAAGAATGGCAGGCACAAAGATTGGATCTAAAATTGAACGATCGAGAAATCATACAGGTAAATATATATATTTAAAAAATAAAGTTTAATAAAATAAAGATATGTTATTATAGTGTTGTTTTGACATATATGTGATTCTACATGTTGTTTAGGAAATACCTGTTGCTCAACGCAGTGTGTCTTCACTCTCGCATAGGAAGCGGAGGAAGATGTGGATGGCTTGCAAGCGTTGTCATCCGAGGAGACTTCGCTGTCATCGTCGGAATAAAGCTCACTGTCGTCGTCGGAATAAAGCTCGCTTTCATCAAAATATTCAATAATCTTTGCCAGTATCGTCTCCGAAGACGTGGCTGAGCCGCAACGGCTCCTTTTTAGGATCGTGTTTCGTTCGGCTTGCGAGAAGTTACAGCTTATCTGCAGTATTACTTGATAGTACAGCAAGTTGTAAATGACTTTTACCACGCTGGAGAAGTACGCTGCGAACGAAAAGTGCGTCAATATAGATACATATATGAGAATAAAAACGTGCAAAACAATATTTATAGAGGCAAAATACATACTTTGATCTAGATGCAGCGGTAACAATAATATAAATTGTATAAGGAGAGCGGTTGGATCCCTGAGAAGGAGTGGAACTTCCTTCTCGTGCGGTGTTAAAGCGAGTGAGGACACTGGCTCCGGCGGCATACCGGACAATTGCTGCCACGTGTGATGCACCGGCCATGTCGTTAGCACTCGGGCGTGCATTGCCAGAACATGAAGAAGCGCGACTGCAAAAGAACACGGAAAGAGAAGGTAAAGACGATTCTCCGAGAAAAAGAACAAAAAAATTACGAAAGAGATATAATCGTTATTAGGACTCTAACATTTCAAATTTTGTATAGAAAGTAGGAGAGCGAACGTTAAACAAAATTTTGTTTAATAAGTCAATGTCAGGAGACACTAACGTACCTATACAATCGCGTTTAGGCGTCAGAGGTATCGTCGTGGGCGGTGGAGCACACAACGAACCGCCACGTTGTACGAGTTCAATCTCGAAGTTAGTTCGTGCTACGGAAGTTACGAAGAGGAACAAGCTTTGGTGACTAGGAGAACAGTTCTTTTGCTTATACTTTAAATACGTGCAACTCGTCATATCCTCCATCGCCTTTCCCATTGCGATAGCCAAATTCGAAGAGATCTGAAACAAAAATAAGCATGTAATTACAGAATGCATATTTTCGATTATATATATCATATATAATTCTTTGCATAGCGTCACACAGTCATAAAAATAAAAATAATATTTTGTAATAAATGATTTATATAAAATATTTTTGTAATATATTAAGAATATCTTTAACAAGTCACATCGAGAAAAAATTATAATTATATTTTGTTGCGTACACATACCGGATTTCGTTGGATCTCCTTCAGGAAATTATTTAATTCTGAGAGTATAGTGACCGTGGAGGTATGACGAGATCGCACTACTGCTGCACATTCGCCCAGTTGCGGCGAGAGCGGCAGGACAGAGTTAGCCAGTTGCCGGCACAGTGGACAGAAGTATTCACCTCGCTCCACCGCCAAACTTTGCTGCCTCTGTTGACTACGTAGGGACTGCAGATAAGATTTCAAACAGTCCAAGTGCAGGTGATGACCACAAGTTTGTACGTGAACACCACCTTCCCAACCTAGATTGACCGACAGCAGCCACGAAAACTGTAACAAGAGTATATGATGTTATGGAGAACGCAAAATAAATTATCCTGTACGATACAATGTAGCTAGTTTGCTCATTAAAAAAATGTTAATATAAGTATTAGTATTCACTTACTGTATCGAAGTGACGACTCATCTCGTCCATTCGACGGTCGAAATAAGCGCCGCGAGTATTTCCTTTTGGTATAGGCGGATCCTCATCAGACGTGGGAAGGATTAGCCTATCCGACTGTTGCCGTTCGTGACCGATAATGCTAGTTGCCTGTTTCAAGAGGATGCATGAACGTTTATGGTTTGAATATATATATATATATATATATATATATATATATATATATATATA
>NW_022639546.1:638548-649485 GCF_010583005.1 Odontomachus brunneus
TATAAATATTAAAATATTTAAAACTATTAAATGTTTAAACTGCCGAAATACTAATCGTGAATATTAACACAACAGACGGAAAGTCTATTCCGTGTGGCGGAAACTAGTTATGTATCTCGAAAATTAATAGAAAACACAATTACTTGAACTAATACAACAAGTCCCATCGGCTTATCCTCACTGCTGGGAGTAGTTTGATTACATATCACACAGTCGTACTCCTTTTTACTTGTTAATTTGGTTGTGTTCTCCTCCTGCTCCCAATCCATCGCTGATGCACCTGCTTCGTCTGTTAAAGTAAGAGAACAGTCGTCAGTCGTTACTAAATCAATTAATAATGTTATATTTCAATTTATATATCTCGTTTTATTAGTATTAGTTAATAATAATCATTTACCAGACTTCATTGCTTTTTCCATAAATTGCTTCTGCTTATTGGCAAATTCCGCCATAAGTTTTTGTTGCCTCTCCTTCGCTCTCCGCCGACGTTCCTCCCGTTCGCGGTGTTCCCTCTCACGCTGCTCATCACCCTCACATTCTTGCATACGGGGCCATAGTTTGTCCCTGGTCTCGATGATCGATTGTTTGCACATTGGATCTAGTCCCGATATCTTCCGGAGTAATTGCGATATGAAGAACGTCCCGTCACCTATTCTCGATTCATTGCTCGTCGACGATGACGATGAGGACGGCGACGATGTAGCAGCGGAACCATTATTGCTGCTACTACTGCCCGCCTCATTGTCCGACATTGCACTTAGTTCGGGATTGTAGCTGTCCGGTACGCCTGACAGCTGAGAATGTAGTTTCAACAGCAAAGAGATTATACTTTCCCCCACCTTCACAGTCTGCGATTGTATCGGTCCAATCTGAAAGAAACGTGAGTTTGTCATATAAAAAATAAGATTTTTAAAACATGAACTATAAAGTATGTATAAAATAATTTCTAAAAAAAAATATATATATATATATATATATATATATATATATATATATATATATATATATAGTTGCAAAAATGCTGAATGTGAAGTAAACGTGAATTATGAAATATACAGAATAAAGGTAAAAAAGCGCATAGTATACATTATGGAAATGCAAGATAAAGTATTAGAATATATGTTGATATATTATATTACTATATGAATATATGTTATATTACTTGTGGCTCCCTCCTCTTGTTGAAATGTTTATGAGAACTCGATGTGGATGGAACGATTTCTATTGTTCTATAACTGGGACGAGGCGAATACGCCGATTGTGCTGCGACTATCTCATTTCCGGCCATAACCGCCGGACGCTGAGGAACGGGTGGTAACGCAGGCTGACCACCGACTGTATCTAATTGTTATAAAAAATTTCAAATTGTAATACAAAGTCGAAATATAAGTCGAAATAACTATAATGTTATATTAATGATAAGAATCTGCAACAGAAGAGAAGCGAAAACTGCAAAGAAAATATTAAGAACATACTGTTTGGTGAAGGAGGCGATTCGATGGCAAGAACCATGGAATCCTCTCCGGACGGTGGTTGAGCTCTCCGTAAACCTAGCAGTTCGTCTTCGCCAGACGGTATAGCGACGATTGCATTTTCAGGTACAATAGCCACACTATACTCCACTGTAATATAATTAAAATATCACAATATTACACACATTAGAGCGTTGATAATATACGATGATTAATAATATATTCAAGATGAGTTATTAAAATTTTAAAATAACTTTAAATGAAAGTCTAACATGAATTCTGGATAATTGAAATGATCAAAAATAATAATGATAATAATGACATGAAAATACAACGATTATTTAAAATAATTCTTTACTTGTTACTTACTTATACGGATCTATAATAACAATTAATAACTATCTGATATATGTAACATCTATACACGGGTAATCTATATATTATGTAAATCCCTCTAACCATTAGTTGATGGTAGAGCCGGCAGAGATGTAGCCGTCGCAGTCGACGGTAGAGCTGGCAGAGAAGCGGCGCTCGCAGCTGATGGCAAAGCCGGCAAAGAAGTAGTAGACGTTGCAGCCGACGAGGGTAAAGCGGGCAGAGACGTAGCACTAGATGAGCCATTGTCGTCTCTCACAGACGGTAGTCCCAGCAGCTCTAAAGAACCCTCTTCCGCACCGTCTTCCACGTTGTTTAGCATCAGAGACGTCGCTACCTCAATCATCTCTCCCTGCACCTCCCACTCGAACTCACCTGGTCGAATAATATGCCTTACTGCATATAATATATTAATATGTATTAGTGGAAATTAAGTTCATACGATAATATAAATTCTAATGAGAAAAATTATACTTTGGTGGCAGCAACATTTGTCAGAATCGTCAATAGCTGGCCAGATAAATTTATCGTTAATGTTTCATTGATATGGAACATCATATGGTAGTTTGAGAAGTACTCACTGTCTGAGCTGTTTGATTCCGACTCTTGGACTAGATTCACTCGGGGTATCACTGTTCTCAAATTCTCGGACAAATTATCGCTCTCATACCAGCCAATTAGATCCATGTCTTTTATTACACGAGAACTGCCGCCAGTGTACTGACATAAAGGATTTATCTAAGAAATAATTATTTTATCATGTAGATTGTTCGCACACGATATTTATCCGTAGAATGTGAAAAACAAAAAACGGTTTGTTTCACTCACAGATTTATCCGGCGTTTCTGCGGTGATCACCGCCATTTCCAGTAAATAAATGGCTAATGCCATAATATGCTCCGATATGTTGTGCTCGTTCACAGCCTTGTAAAGTATTATCAGAATCATAGCGTGAAAGACTCGAGTACGCAAGACTATCCGAGGATCGTCATAGTCTGATGACACTGGAGCGGGATGTCTGAATGGTGGCCAAGGAGTCGCACTGCTCTTTAGCTTCCCCGATTGTTTAACACTAAAATACAGAAAATTTTAAACTTATACACATGAGATATATAAAATTTATAAATTCGGTAAAGTCAGAAAATTTTACATATAAAGCTAAAATTTTAATTAGCTATATATGTATTAAATTATATAGATATATATTAGAGATCATCATATTAAAAACAAAAGTAGATACTATGTTCTTTTCTTTTCGCAGAGATCTATGAGATTCGGCGATAAAATCAAGACATACTATTCTGTGAAACGATCCATTGATATTTGGAAGTCTCTTCTGTGTACCGCTCTTAACAAAACATGCAAAGGATCGAATAACTCATCCCACACGTGAGGTTTCGGCCCGTACATTCCTTGTTGCATATTGCCACTCGCCTCAAGATTCGGAGCTCTGTACTGTGCAACCTGTAAAATACGTTATGCTCTATTAAGCATGTAAGAATAATAACCTCTACATAAATCAGATATATCAAACAACTTAATACAGGTTTTCTATAAAGAGAAGTTATGCTATTATTATTAGTATATTACTAAAATTCAACATGCAAGACCAATTAAAAGTTTAATATATAAAATTCAAATTAAAATGTGTGAAATAAAATAAAGATTAAAGATTAAAACGAGACTTTTGTACAAGTAGGCTCTATCGATGAACGTACATCAGCCAAGACAGATTCAAAGTCTCTGTTTTGAGTGGTCCCACAACGTTCCGGCATCAACTCCATTAACTGGCTATGCGTTTTATCGCCCATACATAACAGAGTTACCATCTCGAGGCATGACATTTCAGCATCAGATAAACCTAAAGAGAAAAGAGAAAAAATCTCACTCGCACTGAGATTCACAGAGATTCTCACACAACGATATTAATAAGTAAAGGTAATTATTATCAATTATCTTAATTGTTCGTTCCATCTGTGTGATATATATTACTGTAATCGAGCATCTGTCTTAAGACCAAATCTGTCCAAGAACAAATAAAAAATAAAAATCAGAGGAATGCGATTGTAAAAACTTACCAAGATTTGTTCTCACATTGATTAGTGTAGCTAAGAATGTCAGGCAGCTTTCTAACATTGGGGTTCTATTCTCATTTTCATTCTCCGGATAGTCATTCTGTGGTGCACGGTACAAGCAAACACTCAACCATTCTCTCACGTGAAACCTGTAAATTTCGTTTTAATATCGTATATTTACATCGTATACTTTTAAAAATACTTTAGACTCTACATCGACGACTTTTCAAGAGTGAACGTTGGATAACGAACGGAATAATTATCCTGGGATAAAAGCAGGAAACTGCAGAACAACTTACTTTTCGATGATAGTCTTGACAAAAACATCTGCCGGTAATTTCGTGGCACAAATTTGCAACAGATACAAATCTGCGTCCACCATGGAGTTGCAGAAATTGCATTGGATGTAAGTCATAGCTTGTCCTTTTATTTGTAATCCGTTACGAACCCACATTCCGTTTAGAATTTCATAGAAAGCCACCTGAGAACAGAAATTAAAAGATACCATTATTTTACTGTACATGATGATCTGAAACAAGAATCAAAAGACTCCGGAGTACACAACACTCGCAAGAATAGGCATAAAGTTTTATCTGTAATAATATTTATAAGAACCGGTTTTTCAATAATAGTTTAAACTTAGATATCAACTTAAACTCAGTTTAAACAAAACAAACGCATTGTTAGAATAAAGTTTAAACTGGAATTAAAGTTTACTGATATTAAAAAACCGGCCCTAACTGTATGAACTGATACTATATTTTATAGTGATTTTATCGTTAACAAAAAAACAAGATATGTAAAACGGTCGGATTAAAAATCACGAGTTTATATAAGAAGAGTCGTGTAAAAAATTACAAGTTGTTTTCCTAAAAATTCTCTTCGTAATAATAACGAAATTCTCTTTTATTGTTTCAGACTTCACCAGAATCTTTTACGTGAATATGTAGAATGCTGCTTAAGAAGCGTGTATCTTCGCGCTTATTCACGTAATTACATGGTTTAACTGCCTTATAGAAGACAAGATGAATCGGTGAGTCGCGTGTCATAAGCTCCTCTTGTAAAATTGATTCTAACAAATATGGCAAACGGTAGTCAGTAGTGGACACAAGTCATATTCATATATATGAATCTCTTAATTATTCTTTTCTTTTCTTTTTATACGAATTTTTGTGTCATTGCAATATTGGCTCAGCATGTACGATTAAAGTTGTCCTATGTTTATCATCATTTGGGATTGGCGGAAGAATTTACACCTTGGCAGAAAACAGAAAGGCAGCAGCTAATTAGGACATGCGCCGATAGAAAAGCAAGAACTATCGACTATCACCTGACTATTAGCGCGAATTCGGATTCTTTTGTCTTCCTGCTTTTCTGTGCCAAGATGTGAATTCTCCTTTAAGTTTCCTGGTCCCTTGCCGCGAAACTCTAGACGACATCAGAAGCGAGAAAATGCACGTTCAAAATTTTGAAGTAAAAACATATTTGTATAAAAGAGCACTTTAGATCGTTTGAGCATACTTGCGAAAGGCTTCGGAAATGATCCTTTTTCCTCGACAGTCAATAAATAGTCGTAAAATTAATGACGTGCAACTTTTCTCTTCTGCCTTTTCTCCTGATTTTGTCACGTTAATTTCACGACTACTTAATGACTACCAAGGGAAAAGAATGCTTTTCGGAGCATTTTGCAAGTATGTTCAAGTGATCTGAAGTGTCCTTTCGTTCAAGTGTCTTTTTATTTGAAAATAGCACGCAGAAATTTTTAGCGTGTGACCATTTCTCGTCTCTGACGTCACGATCCAACATGGTTGCGACGAATATCCAGAAGTAAAAAAAAATCTACACAATATTTATGATTTCCTTCTGTATATGTTCTCCCACTACCAGGGCGCTTCCCGCATCACCAGAGTTTCGCCCGTCTCGAGGAGAAGGCACACCACCACCCGATTCAATTCATATCCGCGATACAACGTTTCCCCTTCTCGCTCGTTGATCCATCAGTTATTCGCAGCCCGTTACTGGTCGTCCCATTCGAAGCGACAACCGACGCGGAGACAAAGAGTAGGAGAGCCAGCCGTTAGTCTCGACTTGGCGCGTCAGCGTCGCGTCGCGTCGTTCGTCGGCTACGGACCTCGACATTTCGGGCCCTACGTCCGTATAATCTCGCGTTCCTTGCCGTTTTAATCTTCCAGATGGCCAAGTTACGCGTACACGTGATTTTGCTGGTCGTCCTGGCGTCTTGGACGCGACCCGGATGCGCCTTCGACATCAACCTGTACGATGCTATTGATCTGATCAGGCTGGGTCGCGAGACTGTGATGGAATTGATGGAATCCTGGGATATGATCCGCTCGCATGGTCCAACCGCTGCGATCGAGGGCGCCGGGCAGGATTATATGTTTGTTAAAAGGATGGAGAAAGAGCTGCGTCAGCGTATCGATCGGGTGGCCAAGAAGATCGACGACTATCAGGAGCGCATGGAAATCAAAATCAACACGGTCCTCTCGCAGCTGCTGCTGCAGCTGCCGATGCAGCGCAGACTCGACGACAGTCTGAGATCGCTGGAACAGTACGTCGGCCAAGTGCATGGTCTGTACGACACATTCGAGTTGTACGCCAGCGGTCCAAACAACTTCGAGACTTTCACGATAATACGGTTCGCCAAATCATGCGTGTCGCCCAGATTGGGCGAACTCCCGGATGTTCTGAAATCTATTCACAGGCTCATAGTGCCATCCGACTATCAGGTGTACAACAGGAGTATCTTGGTGCTCTTGGCGAATCAGATGCAGGTATGTCGTGTAGTGGTATGTAGTAATATGTGTGTTGCGTGAAGGAAAAGGTGCGGTTTCTTAGCTAGAAAGATGACTGGGTCGCTGCTGGTCAAATTGATGTCGGGCAGCTCGGTAGAGAGTGAATAAAGAAACGATTCTTGTTTTACGTTTTTTTTCGAGTAGTCTAGAAAAGAGCTTTAAAGCGAGTTCCTTTGCTCAAGGGGATCGAAATAACTTCGGATCATTGACGCGAGGCGTTATCAAAGTCTTGCAGAGACTAATAAGATTCTGCATATTGACATTAATCATTTATTAGAATATATATCACTGTAATATATCATTGATATCAATGGGATTGATTAAAATTTTTTCCTATTGATATTTTAGCGATGCTGGCTGAAGCTCTGTTGATATTTTAAAATGTCATTATATAATTTTACTCACTTGACTCCTAGTTGAAAATGAAGCTTGTAGTGGCTTGCTGGAAGTTGATGGGTCACTTGGAGCGTTCGGGAGAAGTCCAAATAGACCATAACCAGTTTCTAACAAGCTACGCTTTATTTTCAACTGAGATACAGTGGAAACTGATTTTAATCAGAAAGATTCGCTGACATGTATGAGTAACACAATTTCGTGTTCACAGACACCCTTTGATGCGTCATATCTGAGACTTTCACTCGTTCCTATATATTTTACAGAGAAATCTTTGTTTAAAATCATGATGGATACAAAACGACAACATTACATAATGTTGAATTTCAATCTAAATCAATATGAATGAGTAAAATAATGATCTACATTGAAATTCGGACTGAAATATAATCTTATCGTTTTGTATTCATTATTTTAAGCAGGGATATTCTTTCACTTGTAAAAATATGCACGTATGATATATAAATAAATTTTGCATGCCACCCTCTTATCGTCAGTTGAAAGATTGCAAGCGCGAGGAAACTGTCGTTCCAACGTGTAAAACATTCAATTACACTAATTGTTGATTGTTTTGCTATTATACTACTATGTCCAAAAAGTAAGACCAATTTTCAAGTTAAATTGCGCCGGTATATCGAATGTCAGAAATATTTTTGTTCTAAATTGGTAGCACTGTGACAGACATCGGTGTCAAATTATGCATTGTTTGCGTGAAACTATTCGCAAAAAAAGCTGAATCGAAGAAAGCTTTGAAGGCCATTCCGGAAATCGACTTTTTGAGAGTTGGAAAAAACGTTGGCATAAGTGTATTGTGTCTGAGGGGGATTACTTTGAAGGCGACGAAATAGATTTGGAATAATAAATAAAGATTTAAAAAAAAATTTTAAATTGGTCTTACTTTTTAGACATAGTAGTATTTTCTAGTTATGTCTATAAAGTAAATGCCCGGATATGCACTCATCTCCGGACATTGTTATTATTTTTATATTTGAATATGAATATTTAAACTTTCAACGTATAATACATACATATTGGTATACATACATTTAATATTTATATTTAGTGTACGTTGAAAGATGAAATATTTAGAGAAATATTCAAAATAATAAGAGTATCCGGAATTAGGTACATGTCCGGGCATTGGTACATTTATCTTATCCATATATTATCGATTTTTTCTATTTTATAATAGCGCTTGATGCTCCTCGCATAATTTTTTATCAATTGTTATACTTTAAATCGTTTAGTTCTCACATTCTTTACTCATTTACGTCATATTACGTATATTACGTTTATTATTACGTTTTATATTACGTTTATTATCAATTATCACATTGTTTCATATTACGTTTGTTATCAATCATTTCGCTTGCATCGATATCTTGTTTATTGTTTATTTAATGTGATTTAACTTGAGAGGCAGTGGCGTTAGTGAGTGTGCGATAATGAGGCATGACTGCATGAGATAAAGGTTCGCTCGTAGACAATATTCCATGAACACAATAAACAAAGAGTTTGTCGCAGAGCCGTTATCTCCAGGCTTTCTGCGAAAACTGTATAAGTCCGTGGACTTAAAAATGTGTACCATAATATTACACAAAAATCAGTCATCAGTCATAGTGTTGTCCATCCTGTCGTCGTTGTCAAGAAGTGTACAATCTATTCTGTCCAAATTCGTCTGGACTTATCTGTTTTTCTGGAATATGTGTGACTCTGCTCGGAAAATTAAAAATATATGATTTATTTTACGGACGAGCGCGAGAACGCGTTTTACTTGTTGAATTGACAAGCAAGCCGGGGATCCAGTGTTACGAGCATGCTCTGATAATATCGTAACAGGAACCCCATTGTCTCTATTAAGCACGAACGGGCATTAGGTGTTGGAGAAATGGTATCACACTCGGAATCAAGTGACATCAGTCTCAGTTCGGCCCGGTTGGTTCATGATTTTACTCGCGATCTCTCATCCTTGATCACGGAAAAAAAACAAGACACGTGCCGTGCAACGGAAATTCGCAATTTTTCGATACTCCGGATATTCCGGCAGTCACGATGAATAACACGAATTTGCAAATTCGCGGAAGTCGCCCGATTAATTGAAGCTGTCGCTAGTTGATATACAGAGCGGCCGAAAAACGCTGTGCGTTCCCGCACGGATTTACGTTTCTTGATCGACATTATTTTTGAGTAACCAAGGTGACGATAGTAATTAGATTCTCAGTGCGATTGAAGACTTTGTGACGTCCAAACTTCTGTAGAGCTTCAACTCGAAACTCAGTCGCGAAGATACGTAGTGCTGGAAACCGAATAATTTCAGTAAGAAAAGAAAGCTAAGAGAACGACAGACTTGAAATTACTCAAAGTCCAAAATACGTCGTTAGAAAGGAATTTGTTATTTCCACGAAAATTTCGTTAGAAACTTGTTTATTATACAGGGTGACCCACGTAAAGTGTTACAAGCTAATAACTTTAAACATATTTGTCCTATCAAAAAGTTGTTCGTGAGAAAGTTCGCGGGACTCCCTATACAATGTTACACATTTGGATTCTATGGGAAAAAAACAAGTAAACTTTGTCTGAAACATTTCTTTGGAAAATGCTCCTGTCAAAAGTTATAAACATTTAAACTTTAACGTAGAGTGCATTGAAATTAATGATAAATTAAATAAGACTCATAGTTTTTCTGTCTTGTTTTATTTTATTAAATGTTCGAACTGTCGAATAGTCCAAAGGTGTAAAATGAGGTGAACGATTTTTAGTGTTTAATATTATTTTGTAAAAAAAAGATGGGATATAAAACCAAAATTACTTTAAAAAAAAGTAAAAAAAAGAAGCCAAGTGTACGCGCGTTAGCATTATTTGTCTTTACAAAAAAAATCGTTATAAATAAACTTTACAAAAAAATTATTTTTATTAATTTAAGTTTAAATGTTTATAACTTTTGATAGGAGCATTTTTTAAAGAAATGTTTCAGACAAAGTTTACTTGTTTTTTTCCGTAAAATCCAAATATGTAATATTATATAGGAGGTCCTATTTGAAACTTTGAAGTTACTCCCCGCTTCAAGGGGGGACGGAAATGCATTTTTGTTTACGTAGTTAGAAAAGTCCCTCAAATATATGAAACTTTCTTATGAACAACTTTTTGATAGGACAAATATGTTTAGAGTTATTAGCTTGTAACACTTTATGTGGGCCACCCTATATATTTCCACGAAAATTTACCGATCAGAGTGAATATTTCGCTGAACTTTCGAAAAATGTGCTGAAGTTGCGCTAAAAGTTCAACGAAATATTCGTAATATTCTCCTTGCATAGTCGCGACAATAATTTGTGTCAATTTGTCATATTTAAAATTGTTTTGTGCTCTTACTTCTCAATCAAAAAATAGGAAAAAGGGCAATTCGAGTTCAAGCACAGGACTAGTAGTGCTATATACCATATGGGTAAAAACCTTCCTTGTGTTAGGAAATCGTGTAATATTTACTGATGGGTTCATGGTTGAGCCGAAACGTATGATTATTTTATATTGATTATTCATGTTCAATAAATATTACACGATTTTCTAACACAAGGAAGGTTTTTACCCATATGGTATATAGCACTACTAGTCCTGTGCTTGAACTCGAATTGCCCTTTTTCCTATTTTTTGATTGAGAAGTAAGAGCACAAAACAATTTTAAATATGACAAATTGACACAAATTATTGTCGCGACTATGCAAGGAGAATATTACGAATATTTCGTTGAACTTTTAGCGCAACTTCAGCACATTTTTCGAAAGTTCAGCGAAATATTCACTCTGATCGGT